>NC_091830.1:35815969-36115969 GCF_038994185.2 Dermacentor albipictus | reverse complement strand
TACTGGATTTTTCGACTTGAAGCTGTCCCTATTGTCGAAGGTGAGTGGCTTATCGAAGCCTCACTGACTTTGCAGTCAAGATGACAGGCGCGCAATGCACTATACAATATGGAATAGAGATCGCGGCGACCTCAACGTGCTGTGTGCTTATCACGATGTGTTAAGACGGGAACCAAAGTGAAAAATAAATAAAACAAAAATGAAAAACAATACGATAAGGCAAGCAAAGATAGTCTGCCCTTGTGATTTTCTTTGTTTCTTTTCGCTTTAGTTTGTGTCTTAACTCATCGGAATAAGTATAAACCGACTATTCCAGCTACAAGTATAGTGGTACTTGAAATATGGTTTTTGAATTAATTCCGCTGGCTAGCCTACCCTTTCGATCACCCCACAGCCTTTAGAAGACGCTTTAGTTCGGGAACTCCTATCAAAACACTTGGGAAGGGAGAAATCGTTTTCCTTGGCAGCCATAAGTCCGAGTTTGATGAGGTTTGCTACATATGAAAGGGAGAAAAAGATACAGTCTAGAGACGATGATGTATTATGCGGCGCTTTTAGATATATCCCTGTTTTGTTAGCAGGGCTTTCTGCAAAGACCTAGTAGACATTGTAACAACTTGTAACTTCATGTCACCTGTAAATTCGTGTGTCAGATTTTGTACTCTTCAGATGCTCTAACATACACTATACGGAACTGCAATATTTTCTTTTGGTGCTAAGTTACGGACTCCTAAACTTCATGTTTCCATTTTCCTGACAAGTACCACTTTTCTGGAAATTTTTGTAGCATTTTCAGATCCTAAATCGAAACTTTACTGCTCTAGTCACAAGAATTTGGATTTTTCTCTCAAATGCAACAAGTTTTATTCAAATTGGTCCAGCCATTGTCTCATAAAAGCATTTCTGCGTTTTACGTGCATAGAAATGGGAAGATACTAATAGACCCCAGAGCTAAAAAGCTTCTTCTCAAGAGTTGTGTGGCCCACATTTCCTTATATTATTCAGCACACAAACCTTAAGCATTTCCTGTAAATATTTCCTTAAATAATAGTCAGCCTGTTTTATGAAACGATTGTTAGCCAGTTTCTATTTTTCTATGTTGGACTTATGTATGTTTGCATGAATGATGATAACAGCGAGCGCCCGTGATATACAAGTCACCTACAAGGCCCCCGTTCAGGGTAACCGCAATCATCAAGAAGGGCAGGAAGCACTGTTACGTAGTCATCCAGCGTCAGAGAAGTTTTACATCGTCACACACGGAGTAGTTAGGGCGCGTGTATAGTTGATTAAGTGTCCTGCGCTTGAACGGTGCTGCTTTTTTGATAGAACAGCTCCTTTTATGTGTGACATTGCAAGCACTAACGCGTGCGCAGACAACAATCTTTATTCCTAATTTAGCATATTGCTCATAGTGATGCCATTTGGTTATTCTTTCCAGCTTGCCGGCGCCGTGTTTATACACACTACCATCCTCATCCAGATGATGCGCCTTGGTCGTGGCTGCGTCGGAACCGGGGTCCCTTCTGCGAAACAAGGCGAAGACGAAATGGGCGAGCACGGGAGGAATTACATTGCATCGTACTTCTACTAGAAAATTTGTTTCTGCTGTAAAGCTGCATGGATAAACAAAAGCCGCCGTATAAGAAAACGTAGGTACCTAAACAGAGCAGCAACGCATTGGTGGGAACGCGAATATACGTATACATTCGTAACTCGCGTACTTGTCTCACAAACTTGCATTAAGGCGAATCTGCTGCTCGGAAGCCTCCGTTTACTGTACTCGCCTACAACTGAGAAACGCTTTCCGAGATCCGCAGTTGCGCAAAAGTCGTAATGCGTGCAGTGCGTTCGCGTCGCTTCGTCGTTTTCGCGGCCAACCGCAGCGCGCGCCCGCGCATGCGCTGTCGATAGCGGGACAGCACGGCGGCGGCGGAGGGAATGGGCCGCCGGTGACCGTATAAATGCTGTCGCACTAAATGGCGCCACTTTCGCAAGATGGTGCGCACAAGTTGAAAAGATGTATAATTGCTACGGTAGCAAAACATATTAAAACACACTCACGAAGAACAATGCCAATGACGCGTTTGTCCGTAATGATATTCCTTGCTGTTCTTTCGAAGGCGCATGCTTTGACACAACCGTCCTCCTCACCATCGACGAAGTGAACTGTTTGCAATGATCTATAGTCGGGGACGCCCTCAGAATCACAATCAGGTTCCACCCACACAGTCCATCTGTCCTTCACCTCTGAAAAATAGCCGAACGAGCTGGAGTCACTTCTCACCGCTTAATGACCTTGCTCTGCTAATGGAAACAATACGCTTATTGGAAAATAAAAGCGAGTTGTCTCAAGCTAAAACGTTACACGTGAATGAGAAGTCCTATCAGAATTTACAATGAAATTCGCCCTATAGACATTTAGATTTCATTCTGAAACTGGTGCGACAAAGACCAGTCTGTAGGGAGAGGGGGAGGGGGGGGGTTAAACATGCAAAACCGTTTGAATAAATACACGAATCAGTTCGGCTGGTGCTACTACTGCACAAACATGGACAGTGGTGCTTTCACCTGATTCCTGACTTACCGTGACAAGTGAAGGATTTTCATTGGCAACCAGTGAGTCATTTTACCTGCAATAGACACACTTGAACGCTGAGAAGTGCTACTGAATGATGAATGCATGCTTTCAAGAGTCACGGACAAGACCCGTATGACAATGTGGAAAAGACGATGACGCCGGTAGACGAAACGGAGAAGAGACCCGCAGGCGAGAAGCGCGTGAAGCGCTAGAGAAAAGAAGAAATTCAGAAAAAGGAGACGGCAGGCGCAGATGAGCTGGCATTGCCGACGTGGTCGAGAAGCAAGACAGTGGCATCTCCAGCTGTGCTCTTGAGACGGGAGGCAGCAGCTTCGGGGACCACGGACCGGAGAGGGGACGTTCGTGAGTTGGCCAGCGACAACTCCAGCTCCTGAGCCTCGACCGCGTCGCCGTGGCTGTGTTCCACGGCCCCGGTCCAACCCCACGCTGCCGTAACCGGTTGCTGTCCCGTGCCACAAAGACAACCACCTGGCCACGTCAGCGGCACAACGGCCGACGGGCCCGGACCGCGTCCTGTGTCACGCGGGTCTCTGCGGAAGACAACGTCATCGCTCTCGTCGGAGGTCGACGCCGACGCTGCGTCGGAACCACGTAGGCCAAAGTCCCTTGCCGCACTGGGCCGGAGTCCCACACGACTGGCGATGGTCAGAACGTTCATTTGCTCGTGACGTAGCGTTGGTTAGTCGAGCGCAAGAACAATGTGCAGTTGAGGGCTTGTTTGTTGATATGTGTATAGCTAGTTTTTGGAGTGTCTCGTGTGTGTATAGTGTTTATAGTGTATCATTAGGGTAGTTTGCTGTTTGTTTAACATATTCGAATTGTGTCTCTGTCCATTTATGGACATTAATGGACAATTCGTGACACATGCACTGTGCGCAAAAAGAGAGCAATGCGGCTGTAGTAAAGGGGTGCGTTTTGACACGCACCTTCCGGAAGTTGGTTGCAAGAATGTTTGGGGTAACCCTGGCGCGGCCACCCCGACGTCTAGATTAGTTTGCAAGTCTCGTCTACTGCAGCGCTAACTACGTTTTGTGGTGCTTCCGCAACCTTGTAGAATGATCTGGGCAATCAAACAAAGCAATGTGCCCCAGACTGCAGAATCTGTGGTTGATAGTACGGGGTCATCTAGAAGAACACGGCGAAGCAGAGTTACTTCGGCGCTGGTCTACGCGGTACTCAACCGTCTCTCGGGGCAAAGTTTTCCCACAGCCAGTTATGATGCACAAATTTTGTTTTTGTGAGTAGACTGGGTGCCTGTGTGTGCCCCGGGTGTCAATAATTTTCGAGGTTAACAATAATGCCTTTGCGTATACATTGTTTGAGCGTCTTTGAAGTGGGAGTGGCATAGTCAGTGTCAAGCAGACATCATTTGCTGTTTCGTTTGCTCCTTTGTTTTGTTTATCTCAAGTGCGATGTATTGCAGGCTCGCGATATGTTATGCTGTACTCAATGTTCATACCACAGTTGTACGCGTGCCTACGGGTGAATAAATGTTCTTGTGGTCTATGCAAATTGTGTGTGTATTGAAGAGGGCACATATGACCTATTATTTCTTGGGTTGGCCCCGAATATTAGTACACTCTAACTGTGTCTGCTAATCGTGAAATGGCCAACATTCGTTACGATCGTAGCGTAGTGATTCTACTCGGCCTTTCAGATTCATATTCAGATTCAAGTTTATTGTTTCATTAGCAGTTCACATGTAGACCCAATGTAGCTACTGACGTAGGCAGTGCGCTGTTGACAATAGCGATGACCAATCGGAGTTTTTTTCTCGCGCCATAGGAATGCACATGACCAAGACGTTTCTCATTTAATTTCTCTTAATGCAGAACAGTTATGAAGTGCCCATTTCGCGAGGGAGTTCACCTGACATTTCAGAAGAGCTCGCAAGGCAAATCAATAGGCATTTCAGCGTAGATGTATTTTTAGAACGCACGGTGTATAGCCGCGGCACCAATGCCATCAATGCGAAGCTCCATTGGAATGCACGCTGGCGAACACGTCAAACGCTCTTGAACTTGTTATCCCGTACAGTTATCTTAAGTCGCTGATAATCATAGATGATACTGGCACGCGAGAAACTTCACATGCACATCGGCGATAACGTTTCCTCTACTTTCGTTATGTTTCATCTTGGTGAGAATTGAAGATCGCCCAAGTCAGCGGACAAAATTTTTTTCACCGTTCGTAAAAGACATACAAGGCTCTTGAGCGCTATGGTACATAATTCACTGCGAAGGCCATCATTAACATACACTGGAGAACTTTTCCTAACTATCACTCATATCCTGCTTCCTATATCATTAAAACATAAAATAAGGTGACCCGTTTAGTTCACGGAGGATACCGCCGAAAACATGCCGCGTCGAACTCTTTTTTATCATTTCATTTAGAGATTTAGACTTACGCAGGAAGGGAAAATTAATGCAGGTGATAATGTTCCAAACAACACGAACGAATACATAATTTATAAGAGAGAAAAGAAAAGACTGCGTGAGATTTCCTTTTCACTGAGAGGCTCTCATGCGTTAAACAGGTATTTGGGGCGGGCTCTACCACTGGAAAAGCTGGCGCCGCAGTCGGCGTGACGTGGAATGTGGGGTCACGTGGGCACAACGGTCGCGTCGGCTGCTTTGGAAGCGCCGAAGCTAGCTGAAAACGAAAGTTCAAAGTTCCATTTGCGCTGCGGTTTTTCCGCTTAGGGTGTCTGCTTGACTTGAAAGCACTATAATAGGTAGTGTCTGCCTCTGAGGGCGCCCGAAATGGTAGGCAAAATGGTACGTGCAGCAGCGCCGCACGCACGCAACGCAGTCCGGTTTCAGCCTTCACACGTATCCGCAGGACAAGAAGCTGCGTGAAGCTTGAATCGCAAACTTAGAACCGGCAGGTGGCCATCAGCATTGTGAAACATAGTTCCAGCGCACATTTGAACAAGGACGAGGCGAGAAAGACAACACGAACGCCGGACTTCAACTGAGTTTTATTCATTGGAAACAGGGCTTTATGTACACAGGGGATGGGGTGGGGGACTGCTACTGCACAGGACCACTAAAAAATATATCCTTGGTCTAGCCAAAGGTCATCACAGGTGTCAAAACAAAAATAAGAAGAGAAACTTTTCCCTCTTTTTTTTCTTCTCTCTTCTATTTACGTAACTCAGTACGATCTTGTTCATATCCCGCCCTGCCTAGCTGATTCGACACACCCGTTTGCCTAGTTGATCCGACACACCCGTGTTGTCTTTCTCGCCTCGTCCTTGTTCAAATGTGCGCTGGAACTATGTTTCACAATGCTAATCATAACCAACTAGCCCAGCTGTCCATACTTAGGTGGCCATCGGCTACAACTCTGGTGTGCAGCAAGCACTTCCACGAGGAAGATTTCTGCTACGGCGTCGGGACTGGGGAGCTCGGTGAGTAGAGGAAGGCCCACACTGAGACGCCCGCCAGCGCGCTGCCCGGCGAATGTCATAAAGATTTGGTCTATCAACTATTTTATGCTGGATACCGGTAAGTTCACTGCAATGGAGAGGCAACGGTAAGAAGCATATTAGAAATCACGAAGTGCGCATGCACCTCCTGATTCGTACGGAATAAAAGCAGTCACGCTATCTTCAATAAACCATTCCAATTGCTTGCACCTACTGCGTCTGTTGTTGCTACCCGCGCTACAGCAGGGACAGGTTAATTTTCTCGAGAAAAATGAAAAAATGCCAAGGCTATAGCCCATGAAATTAGTCATTTTCGACAGGAAAAATGAGGTCCGTCTAAAGCCCTCGTTCTTCGGATATATCTCTCTCCACGCATGCGCCGATGCGTACTTACGCGATGAATAAACGAATGGGGACCGAATAACTTTCTCGAGAAAAATGAAAAAAAACGTCAAGTTTATAGCCCATGAAATTAGTCATTTCCGACAGGAAAAATGAGATCCCTCTAAAGCCGTCATTCTTCGCATATATCCCTCCACACGCATGCGAGCATGCGTATTTACGTGATAAATAAACGAATGGGGACAGAATAATTTTCTCGAGAAAAGTGAAAAAACGCCAAGGCTATATATAGCCCATGAAATTAGTCATTTCCGACAGAAAAAATGGGATCCCTCTAAAGCCTTCGTTCTTCGCATATATCCCTCCACACGCATGCGAGCATGCGTATTTACGTGATAAATAAACGAATGGGGACAGAATAATTTTCTCGAGAAAAATGAAAAAACGTCAAGGCTATATATAGCCCATGAAATTAGTCATTTTCGACAGGAAAAATGAGATCCCTCTAAAGCCCTAGTTCTTCACATATATCCCTCCACACGCATGCGAGCATGCGTATTTACGTGATAAATAAACGAATGGGGACAGAATAATTTTCTCGAGAAAAATGAAAAAACGTCAAGGCTATAGCCCATGAAATTAGTCATTTTCGACAGAAAAAATGGGATCCCTCTAAAGCCTTCGTTCTTCGCATATATCCCTCTCCAAGCATGCGCCGATGCGTATTTACGCGATAAATAAACGAATGGGGACAGAATAATTTTCTCGAGAAAACTGAAAAAACGTCAAGGCTATAGCCCATGAAATTAGTCATTTCGGACAGGAAAAATGAGATCCCTCTAAAGCCGTCATTCTTCGCATATATCCCTCCACACGCATGCGAGCATGCGTATTTACGTGATAAATAAACGAATGGGGACAGATTAATTTTCTCGAGAAAAGTGAAAAAACGCCAAGGCTATAGCCCATGAAATTAGTCATTTTCGACAGAAAAAATGGGATCCCTTTAAAGCCTTCGTTCTTCGCATATATCCCTCTCCAAGCATGCGCCGATGCGTATTTACGCGATAAATAAACGAATGGGGACAGAATAATTTTCTCGAGAAAAATGAAAAAACGCCAAGGCTATAGCCCATGAAATTAGTCATTTTCGACAGAAAAAATGAGATCCCTCTAAAGCCTTCGTTCTTCGCATATATCCGTCCACACGCATGCGAACATGCGTATTTACGTGATAAATAAACGAATGGGGACAGAATAATTTTCTCGAGAAAAATGAAAAAACGTCAAGGCTATAGCCCATGAAATTAGTCATTTTCGACAGGAAAAATGAGATCCCTCTAAAGCCCTCGTTCTTCGCATATATCCCTCGCCCCGCATGCGCGCATGCGTATTTACGCGATAAATAAACGAATGGGGACAGATTAATTTTCTCGAGAAAAGTGAAAAAACGCCAAGGCTATAGCCCATGAAATTAGTCATTTTCGACCGGAAAAATGAGATCCCTCTAAAGCCCTGGATCTACGCATAAATCCCTCCCCCCGCATGCGCGCATGCGTATTTACGCGATAAATAAACGAATGGGGACAGATTAATTTTCTCGAGATAAATGAAAAAACGCCAAGGCTATAGCCCATGAAATTAGTCATTTTCGACAGGAAAAATGGGATCCCTCTAAAGCCTTCGTTCTTCGCATATATCCCTCTCCAACCATGCGCCGATGCGTATTTACGCGATAAATAAACGACTGGGGACAGAATAATTTTCTCGAGAAAAATGAAAAAACGTCAAGGCTATAGTCCATGAAATTAGTCATTTTCGACAGGAAAAATGGGATCCCTCTAAAGCCTTCGTTCTTCGCATATATCCCTCTCCAAGCATGCGCCGATGCGTATTTACGTGATAAATAAAGAATGGGGACAGAATAATTTTCTCGAGAAAAATGAAAAAACGTCAAGGCTATAGCCCATGAAATTAGTCATTTTCGACAGGAAAAATGGGATCCCTCTAAAGCCTTCGTTCTTCGCATATATCCCTCTCCAAGCATGCGCCGATGCGTATTTACGTGATAAATAAAGGAATGGGGACAGAATAATTTTCTCGAGAAAAATGAAAAAACGTCAAGGGTATAGCCCATGAAATTAGTCATTTTCGACAGGAAAAATGGGATCCCTCTAAAGCCTTCGTTCTTCGCATATATCCCTCTCCAAGCATGCGCCGATGCGTATTTACGCGATAAATAAACGACTGGGGACAGAATAATTTTCTCGAGAAAAATGAAAAAACGTCAAGGCTATAGCCCATGAAATTAGTCATTTTCGACAGGAAAAATGGGATCCCTCTAAAGCCTTCGTTCTTCGCATATATCCCTCTCCAAGCATGCGCCGATGCGTATTTACGCGATAAATAAACGACTGGGGACAGAATAATTTTCTCGAGAAAAATGAAAAAACGTCAAGGCTATAGCCCATGAAATTAGTCATTTTCGACAGGAAAATGGGATCCCTCTAAAGCCTTCGTTCTTCGCATATATCCCTCTCCAAGCATGCGCCGATGCGTATTTACGTGATAAATAAAGGAATGGGGACAGAATAATTTTCTCGAGAAAAATGAAAAAACGTCAAGGCTATAGCCCATGAAATTAGTCATTTTCGACCGGAAAAATGAGATCCCTCTAAAGCCCTGGATCTACGCATAAATCCCTCCCCCCGCATGCGCGCATGCGTATTTACGCGATAAATAAACGAATGGGGACAGATTAATTTTCTCGAGATAAATGAAAAAACGCCAAGGCTATAGCCCATGAAATTAGTCATTTTCGACAGGAAAAATCGGATCCCTCTAAAGCCTTCGTTCTTCGCATATATCCCTCTCCAACCATGCGCCGATGCGTATTTAAGCGATAAATAAACGACTGGGGACAGAATAATTTTCTCGAGAAAAATGAAAAAACGTCAAGGCTATAGTCCATGAAATTAGTCATTTTCGACAGGAAAAATGGGATCCCTCTAAAGCCTTCGTTCTTCGCATATATCCCTCTCCAAGCATGCGCCGATGCGTATTTACGTGATAAATAAAGAATGGGGACAGAATAATTTTCTCGAGAAAAATGAAAAAACGTCAAGGCTATAGCCCATGAAATTAGTCATTTTCGACAGGAAAAATGGGATCCCTCTAAAGCCTTCGTTCTTCGCATATATCCCTCTCCAAGCATGCGCCGATGCGTATTTACGTGATAAATAAAGGAATGGGGACAGAATAATTTTCTCGAGAAAAATGAAAAAACGTCAAGGCTATAGCCCATGAAATTAGTCATTTTCGACAGGAAAAATGGGATCCCTCTAAAGCCCTCGTTCTTCACATATATCCCTCCACACGCATGCGAGCATGCGTATTTACGTGATAAATAAACGAATGGGGATAGAATAATTTTCTCGAGAAAAATGAAAAAAACGCCAAGGCTATAGCCCATGAAATTAGTCCTTTTCGACAGGAAAAGTGGGATCCCTCTAAAGTCCTCGTTCTTCACATATATCCCTCCACACGCATGCGAGCATGCGTATTTACGTGATAAATAAACGAATGGGGACAGAATAATTTTCTCGAGAAAAATGAAAAAACGTCAAGGCTATAGCCCATGAAATTAGTCATTTTCGACAGGAAAAATGAGATCCCTCTAAAGCCTTCGTTCTTCGCATATATCCCTCCACACGCATGCGAGCATGCGTATTTACGTGATAAATAAACGAATGGGGACAGAATAATTTTCTCGAGAAAAATGAAAAAACGTCAAGGCTATAGCCCATGAAATTAGTCATTTTCGACAGGAAAAATGGGATCCCTCTAAAGTCCTCGTTCTTCACATATATCCCTCCACACGCATGCGAGCATGCGTATTTACGTGATAAATAAACGAATGGGGACAGAATAATTTTCTCGAGAAAAATGAAAAAACGTCAAGGCTATAGCCCATGAAATTAGTCATTTTCGACAGGAAAAATGAGATCCCTCTAAAGCCCTCGTTCTTCGCATAAATCCCTCACCCCGCTTGCGCGTATGCGTATTTACGCGGTATATAAACGAATGGGGACAGATTAATTTTCTCGAGAAAAGTGAAAAAACGCCAAGGCTATAGCCCATGAAATTAGTCATTTTCGACCGGAAAAATGACATCCCTCTAAAGCCATCGATCTTCGCATATATCCCTCCCCCCGCATGCGCGCATGCGTATTTACGCGGTATATAAACGAATGGGGACAGATTAATTTTCTCGAGAAAAGTGAAAAAACGCCAAGGCTATAGCCCATGAAATTAGTCATTTTCGACCGGAAAATGAGATCCCTCTAAAGCCCTCGTTCTTCGCATAAATCCCTCCCCCCGCATGCGCGCATGCGTATTTACGCGATAAATAAACGAATAGGGACAGGATAATTTTCTCGAGAAAAGTGAAAAAACGCCAAGGCTATAGCCCATGAAATTAGTCATTTTCGGCAGGAAAAATTGGATCCCTCTAAAGCCCTCGTTCTTCACATATATCCCTCCACACGCATGCGAGCATGCGTATTTACGTGATAAATAAACGAATGGGGACAGAATAATTTTCTCGAGAAAAATGAAAAAACGTCAAGGCTATAGCCCATAAAATTAGCCATTTTCGATAGGAAAAATGAGATCCCTCTAAAGCCTTCGTTCTTCGCATATATCCCTCCACACGCATGCGAGCATGCGTATTTACGTGATAAATAAACGACTGGGGACAGAATAATTTTCTCGAGAAAAATGAAAAAAAACGCCCATGAAATTAGTCATTTTCGACAGGAAAAATGAGATCCCTCTAAAGCCTTCGTTCTTCGCATATTTCCCTCCAAACGCATGCGAGCATGCGTATTTACGTGATAAATAAACGACTGGGGACAGAATAATTTTCTCGAGAAAAATGAAAAAACGTCAAGGCTATAGCCCATGAAATTAGTCATTTTCGACAGGAAAAATGGGATCCCTCTAAAGCCTACGTTCTTCGCATATATCCCTCTCCAAGCATGCGCCGATGCGTATTTACGCGATAAATAAACGACTGGGGACAGAATAATTTTCTCGAGAAAAATGAAAAAAACGTCAAGGCTATAGCCCATGAAATTAGTCATTTTCGACAGGAAAAATGAGATCCCTCTAAAGCCCTCGTTCTTCGCATAAATCCCTCACCCCGCTTGCGCGCATGCGTAATTACGCGGTATATAAACGAATGGGGACAGATTAATTTTCTCGAGAAAAGTGAAAAAACGCCAAGGCTATAGCCCATGAAATTAGTCATTTTCGACCGGAAAAATGACATCCCTCTAAAGCCATCGATCTTCGCATATATCCCTCCCCCCGCATGCGCGCATGCGTATTTACGCGGTATATAAACGAATGGGGACAGATTAATTTTCTCGAGAAAAGTGAAAAAACGCCAAGGCTATAGCCCATGAAATTAGTCATTTTCGACCGGAAAATGAGATCCCTCTAAAGCCCTCGTTCTTCGCATGAATCCCTCCCCCCGCATGCGCGCATGCGTATTTACGCGATAAATAAACGAATAGGGACAGGATAATTTTCTCGAGAAAAGTGAAAAAACGCCAAGGCTATAGCCCATGAAATTAGTCATTTTCGACCGGAAAAATAAGATCCCTCTAAAGCCCTCGTTTTTCGCATATATCCCTCCCCACGCATGCGCGCATGCGTATTTACGCGGTATATAAACGAATGGGGACAGATTAATTTTCTCGAGAAAAGTGAAAAAACGCCAAGGCTATAGCCCAAGAAATTAGTCATTTTCGACCGGAAAAATGACATCCCTCTAAAGCCCTCGTTCTTCGCATATATCCCTCCCCCCGCATGCGCGCATGCGTATTTACGCGATAAATAAACGAATGGGGACAAATTATTTTCTCGAGAAAAATGAAAAAACGCCAAGGCTATAGCCCATGAAATTAGTCATTTTCGGCAGGAAAAATTGGATCCCTCTAAAGCCCTCGTTCTTCACATATATCCCTCCACACGCATGCGAGCATGCGTATTTACGTGATAAATAAACGAATGGGGACAGAATAATTTTCTCGAGAAAAATGAAAAAACGTCAAGGCTATAGCCTATGAAATTAGTCATTTTCGACAGGAAAAATGGGATCCCTCTAAAGCCCTCGTTCTTCGCATAAATCCCTCACCCCGCTTGCGCGCATGCGTATTTACGCGGTATATAAACGAATGGGGACAGATTAATTTTCTCGAGAAAAGTGAAAAAACGCCAAGGCTATAGCCCATGAAATTAGTCATTTTCGACCGGAAAAATGACATCCCTCTAAGGCCATCGATCTTCGCATATATCCCTCCCCCCGCATGCGCGCATGCGTATTTACGCGGTATATAAACGAATGGGGACAGATTAATTTTCTCGAGAAAAGTGAAAAAACGCCAAGGCTATAGCCCATGAAATTAGTCATTTTCGACCGGAAAATGAGATCCCTCTAAAGCCCTCGTTCTTCGCATAAATCCCTCCCCCCGCATGCGCGCATGCGTATTTACGCGATAAATAAACGAATAGGGACAGGATAATTTTCTCGAGAAAAGTGAAAAAACGCCAAGGCTATAGCCCATGAAATTAGTCATTTTCGGCAGGAAAAATGGGATCCCTCTAAAGCCCTCGTTCTTCACATATATCCCTCCACACGCATGCGAGCATGCGTATTTACGTGATAAATAAACGAATGGGGACAGAATAATTTTCTCGAGAAAAATGAAAAAACGTCAAGGCTATAGCCCATAAAATTAGCCATTTTCGATAGGAAAAATGAGATCCCTCTAAAGCCTTCGTTCTTCGCATATATCCCTCCACACGCATGCGAGCATGCGTATTTACGTGATAAATAAACGACTGGGGACAGAATAATTTTCTCGAGAAAAATGAAAAAAAAACGCCCATGAAATTAGTCATTTTCGACAGGAAAAATGAGATCCCTCTAAAGCCTTCGTTCTTCGCATATTTCCCTCCAAACGCATGCGAGCATGCGTATTTACGTGATAAATAAACGACTGGGGACAGAATAATTTTCTCGAGAAAAATGAAAAAACGTCAAGGCTATAGCCCATGAAATTAGTCATTTTCGACAGGAAAAATGGGATCCCTCTAAAGCCTACGTTCTTCGCATATATCCCTCTCCAAGCATGCGCCGATGCGTATTTACGCGATAAATAAACGACTGGGGACAGAATAATTTTCTCGAGAAAAATGAAAAAAACGTCAAGGCTATAGCCCATGAAATTAGTCATTTTCGACAGGAAAAATGAGATCCCTCTAAAGCCCTCGTTCTTCGCATAAATCCCTCACCCCGCTTGCGCGCATGCGTATTTACGCGGTATATAAACGAATGGGGACAGATTAATTTTCTCGAGAAAAGTGAAAAAACGCCAAGGCTATAGCCCATGAAATTAGTCATTTTCGACCGGAAAAATGACATCCCTCTAAAGCCATCGATCTTCGTATATATCCCTCCCCCCGCATGCGCGCATGCGTATTTACGCGGTATATAAACGAATGGGGACAGATTAATTTTCTCGAGAAAAGTGAAAAAACGCCAAGGCTATAGCCCATGAAATTAGTCATTTTCGACCGGAAAATGAGATCCCTCTAAAGCCCTCGTTCTTCGCATAAATCCCTCCCCCCGCATGCGCGCATGCGTATTTACGCGATAAATAAACGAATAGGGACAGGATAATTTTCTCGAGAAAAGTGAAAAAACGCCAAGGCTATAGCCCATGAAATTAGTCATTTTCGACCGGAAAAATAAGATCCCTCTAAAGCCCTCGTTCTTCGCATATATCCCTCCCCACGCATGCGCGCATGCGTATTTACGCGGTATATAAACGAATGGGGACAGATTAATTTTCTCGAGAAAAGTGAAAAAACGCCAAGGCTATAGCCCAAGAAATTAGTCATTTTCGACCGGAAAAATGACATCCCTCTAAAGCCCTCGTTCTTCGCATATATCCCTCCCCCCGCATGCGCGCATGCGTATTTACGCGATAAATAAACGAATGGGGACAAATTAATTTTCTCGAGAAAAATGAAAAAACGCCAAGGCTATAGCCCATGAAATTAGTCATTTTCGGCAGGAAAAATTGGATCCCTCTAAAGCCCTCGTTCTTCGCATATATCCCTCCCCCCGCATGCGCGCATGCGTATTTACGCGGTATCTAAACGAATGGGGACAGAATAATTTTCTCGAGAAAAATGAAAAAACATCAAGGCTATAGCCCATGAAATTAGTCATTTTCGACAGGAAAAATGGGATCCCTCTAAAGCCTTCGTTCTTCGCATATATCCCTCTCCAAGCATGCGCCGATGCGTATTTACGCGATAAATAAACGACTGGGGACAGAATAATTTTCTCGAGAAAAATGAAAAAACGTCAAGGCCCGTGAAATTAGTCATTTTCGACAGGAAAAATGAGATCCCTCTAAAGCCTTCGTTCTTCGCATATATCCCTCCACACGCATGCGAGCATGCGTATTTACGTGATAAATAAACGAATGGGGACAGAATAATTTTCTCGAGAAAAATGAAAAAACGTCAAGGCTATAGCCCATGAAATTAGTCATTTTCGACATGAAAAATGAGATCCCTCTAAAGCCCTCGTTCTTCACATATATCCCTCCACACGCATGCGAGCATGCGTATTTACGTGATAAATAAACGACTGGGGACAGAATAATTTTCTCGAGAAAAATGAAAAAACGTCAAGGCTATAGCCCATGAGATTAGTCATTTTCTACAGGAAAAATGAGATCCCTCTAAAGCCTTCGTTCTTCGCATATATCCCTCCACACGCATGCGAGCATGCGTATTTACGCGGTATATAAACGAATGGGGACAGAATAATTTTCTCGAGAAAAATGAAAAAACGTCAAGGCTATAGCCCATGAAATTAGTCATTTTCGACAGGAAAAATGGGATCCCTCTAAAGCCTTCGTTCTTCGCATATATCCCTCCCCCCGCATGCGCGCATGCGTATTTACGCGGTATATAAACGAATCGGGACAGAATAATTTCCTCGAGAAAAATGAAAAAAAACGTCAAGGCTATACCCCATGAAATTAGTCATTTTCGACAGGAAAAATGGGATCCCTCTAAAGCCTTCGTTCTTCGCATATATCCCTCTCCAAGCATGCGCCGATGCGTATTTACGCGATAAATAAACGACTGGGGACAGAATAATTTTCTCGAGAAAAATGAAAAAAACGTCAAGGCTATAGCCCATGAAATTAGTCATTTTCGACCGGAAAAATGACATCCCTCTAAAGCCCTCGTTATTCGCATATATCCCTCCCCCCGCATGCGCGCATGCGTATTTACGCGGTATATAAACGAATGGGGACAGATTAATTTTCGCGAGAAAAGTGAAAAAACGCCAAGGCTATAGCCCATGAAATTAGTCATTTTCGACCGGAAAAATGAGATCCCTCTAAAGCCCTCGTTATTCGCATATATCCCTCCCCCCGCATGCGCGCATGCGTATTTACGCGGTATATAAACGAATGGGGACAGAATTATTTTCTCGAGAAAAATGAAAAAACGTCAAGGCCCGTGAAATTAGTCATTTTCGACAGGAAAAATGAGATCTCTCTAAAGCCTTCGTTCTTCGCATATATCCCTCCACACGCATGCGAGCATGCGTATTTACGTGATAAATAAACGAATGGGGACAGAATAATTTTCTCGAGAAAAATGAAAAAACGTCAAGGCTATAGCCCATGAAATTAGTCATTTTCGACAGGAAAAATGAGATCCCTCTAAAGCCCTCGTTCTTCACATATATCCCTCCACACGCATGCGAGCATGCGTATTTACGTGATAAATAAACGACTGGGGACAGAATAATTTTCTCGAGAAAAATGAAAAAACGTCAAGGCTATAGCCCATGAGATTAGTCATTTTCTACAGGAAAAATGAGATCCCTCTAAAGCCTTCGTTCTTCGCATATATCCCTCCACACGCATGCGAGCATGCGTATTTACGTGATAAATAAACGAATGGGGGACAGAATAATTTTCTCGAGAAAAATGAAAAAACGTCAAGGCTATAGCCCATGAGATTAGTCATTTTCTACAGGAAAAATGAGATCCCTCTAAAGCCTTCGTTCTTCGCATATATCCCTCCACACGCCATGCGAGCATGCGTATTTACGTGATAAATAAACGAATGGGACAGAATAAATTTCTCGAGAAAAATGAAAAAACGTCAAGGCTATAGCCCATGAGATTAGTCATTTTCGACAGGAAAAATGAGATCCCTCTAAAGCCCTCGTTCTTCACATATATCCCTCCACACGCATGCGAGCATGCGTATTTACGTGATAAATAAACGAATGGGGACAGAATAATTTTCTCGAGAAAAATGAAAAAACGTCAAGGCTATAGCCCATGAGATTAGTCATTTTCTACAGGAAAAATGAGATCCCTCTAAAGCCTTCGTTCTTCGCATATATCCCTCCACACGCATGCGAGCATGCGTATTTACCGCGGTATATAAACGAATGGGGACAGAATAATTTCTCGAGAAAAATGAAAAAAACGTCAAGGCTATAGCCCATGAAATTAGTCATTTTCGACAGGAAAAATGGATCCCTCTAAAGCCTTCGTTCTTCGCATATATCCCTCCCCCCGCATGCGCGCATGCGTATTTACGCGGTATATAAACGAATGGGGACAGAATAATTTTCTCGAGAAAAATGAAAAAAACGTCAAGGCTATAGCCCATGAAATTAGTCATTTTCGACCGGAAAAATGACATCCCTCTAAAGCCTTCGTTCTTCGCATATATCCCTCTCCAAGCATGCGCCGATGCGTATTTACGCGATAAATAAACGACTGGGGACAGAATAATTTTCTCGAGAAAAATGAAAAAAACGTCAAGGCTATAGCCCATGAAATTAGTCATTTTCGACCGGAAAAATGACATCCCTCTAAAGCCCTCGTTCCTCGCATATATCCCTCCCCCCGCATGCGCGCATGCGTATTTACGCGGTATATAAACGAATGGGGACAGATTAATTTTCGCGAGAAAAGTGAAAAAACGCCAAGGCTATAGCCCATGAGATTAGTCATTTTCTACAGGAAAAATGAGATCCCTCTAAAGCCTTCGTTCTTCGCATATATCCCTCCACACGCATGCGAGCATGCGTATTTACGCGGTATATAAACGAATGGGGACAGAATAATTTTCTCGAGAAAAATGAAAAAACGTCAAGGCTATAGCCCATGAAATTAGTCATTTTCGACAGGAAAAATGGGATCCCTCTAAAGCCTTCGTTCTTCGCATATATCCCGCCCCCCGCATGCGCGCATGCGTATTTACGCGGTATATAAACGAATGGGAACAGAATAATTTTCTCGAGAAAAATGAAAAAACGTCAAGGCTATAGCCCATGAAATTAGTCATTTTCGACAGGAAAAATGGGATCCCTCTAAAGCCCTCGTTCTTCACATATATCCCTCCACACGCATGCGAGCATGCGTATTTACGTGATAAATAAACGAATGGGGACAGAATAATTTTCTCGAGAAAAATGAAAAAAAACGTCAAGGCTATAGCCCATGAAATTAGTCATTTTCGACAGGAAAAATGGGATCCCTCTAAAGCCCTCGTTCTTCACATATATCCCTCCCCCCGCATGCGCGCATGCGTATTTACGCGGTATATAAACGACTGGGGACAGAATAATTTTCTCGAGAAAAATGAAAAAAACGTCAAGGCTATAGCCCATGAAATTAGTCATTTTCGACCGGAAAAATGA
Organism: Dermacentor albipictus; assembly: GCF_038994185.2. Taxonomy (NCBI): domain Eukaryota; kingdom Metazoa; phylum Arthropoda; class Arachnida; order Ixodida; family Ixodidae; genus Dermacentor; species Dermacentor albipictus. The sequence goes on along the minus strand of NC_091830.1, from coordinate 36,097,765 downwards.
CATCCCTCTAAAGCCCTCGTTCCTCGCATATATCCCTCCCCCCGCATGCGCGCATGCGTATTTACGCGGTATATAAACGAATGGGGACAGATTAATTTTCGCGAGAAAAGTGAAAAAACGCCAAGGCTATAGCCCATGAAATTAGTCATTTTCGACCGGAAAAATGAGATCCCTCTAAAGCCCTCGTTATTCGCATATATCCCTCCCCCCGCATGCGCGCATGCGTATTTACGCGGTATATAAACGAATGGGGACAGAATAATTTTCTCGAGAAAAATGAAAAAACGTCAAGGCCCGTGAAATTAGTCATTTTCGACAGGAAAAATGAGATCTCTCTAAAGCCTTCGTTCTTCGCATATATCCCTCCACACGCATGCGAGCATGCGTATTTACGTGATAAATAAACGAATGGGGACAGAATAATTTTCTCGAGAAAAATGAAAAAACGTCAAGGCTATAGCCCATGAGATTAGTCATTTTCGACAGGAAAAATGAGATCCCTCTAAAGCCCTCGTTCTTCACATATATCCCTCCACACGCATGCGAGCATGCGTATTTTCGTGATAAATAAACGAATGGGGACAGAATAATTTTCTCGAGAAAAATGAAAAAACGTCAAGGCTATAGCCCATGAGATTAGTCATTTTCTACAGGAAAAATGAGATCCCTCTAAAGCCTTCGTTCTTCGCATATATCCCTCCACACGCATGCGAGCATGCGTATTTACGCGGTATATAAACGAATGGGGACAGAATAATTTTCTCGAGAAAAATGAAAAAACGTCAAGGCTATAGCCCATGAAATTAGTCATTTTCGACAGGAAAAATGGGATCCCTCTAAAGCCTTCGTTCTTCGCATATATCCCGCCCCCCGCATGCGCGCATGCGTATTTACGCGGTATATAAACGAATGGGGACAGAATAATTTTCTCGAGAAAAATGAAAAAACGTCAAGGCTATAGCCCATGAAATTAGTCATTTTCGACAGGAAAAATGGGATCCCTCTAAAGCCCTCGTTCTTCACATATATCCCTCCACACGCATGCGAGCATGCGTATTTACGTGATAAATAAACGAATGGGGACAGAATAATTTTCTCGAGAAAAATGAAAAAACGTCAAGGCTATAGCCCATGAAATTAGTCATTTTCGACAGGAAAAATGAGATCCCTCTAAATCCTTCGTTCTTCGCATATATCCCTCCCCACACATGCGCGCATGCGTATTTACGCGGTATATAAACGAATGGGGACAGAATAATTTTCTCGAGAAAAATGAAAAAACGTCAAGGCTATAGCCCATGAAATTAGTCATTTTCGACAGGAGAAAATGGGATCCCTCAAAAGCCTTCGTTCTTCGCATATATCCCTCCCCCCGCATGCGCGCATGCGTATTTACGCGGTATATAAACGAATGGGGACAGAATAGTTTTCTCGAGAAAAATGAAAAAACGTCAAGGCTATAGCCCATGAAATTAGTCATTTTCGACAGAAAAAATGGGATCCCTCTAAAGCCCTCGTTCTTCACATATATCCCTCCACACGCATGCGAGCATGCGTATTTACGTGATAAATAAACGAATGGGGACAGAATAATTTTCTCGAGAAAAATGAAAAAACGTCAAGGCTATAGCCCATGAAATTAGTCATTTTCGACAGGAAAAATGAGATCCCTCTAAAGCCTTCGTTCTTCGCATATATCCCTCCCCCCGCATGCGCGCATGCGTATTTAGCGGTATATAAACGAATGGGGACAGAATAATTTTCTCGAGAAAAATGAAAAAACGTCAAGGCTATAGCCCATGAAATTAGTCATTTTCGACAGGAAAAATGGGATCCCTCTAAAGCCCTCGTTCTTCACATATATCCCTCCACACGCATGCGAGCATGCGTATTTACGTGATAAATAAACGAATGGGGACAGAATAATTTTCTCGAGAAAAATGAAAAAAACGTCAAGGCTATAGCCCATGAAATTATTCATTCTCGACAGAAAAAATGGGATCCCTCTAAAGCCTTCGTTCTTCGCATATATCCCTCCCCACGCATGCGAGCATGCGTATTTACGTGATAAATAAACGAATGGGGACAGAATAATTTTCTCGAGAAAAATGAAAAAACGTCAAGGCTATAGCCCATGAAATTAGTCATTTTCGACAGAAAAAATGGGAACCCTCTAAAGCCTTCGTTCTTCGCATATATCCCTCCACACGCATGCGAGCATGCGTATTTACGTGATAAATAAACGAATGGGGACAGAATAATTTTCTGGCGATAAATGAAAAAACGTCAAGGCTATAGCCCATGAAATTAGTCATTATCAACAGGAAAAATGGGATCCCTCTAAAGCCCTCGATCTTCGCATATATCCCTCCCCCCGCATGCGCGCATGCGTATTTACGCGATAAATAAGCGAATGGGGACAGAATAATTTTCTCGAGATAAATGAAAAAACGCCAAGGCTATAGCCCATGAAATCAGTCATTTTCGACCGGAAAAATGACATCCCTCTAAATCCCTCGATCTTCCCATATATCCCTCCCCCTGCATGCGCGCATGCGTATTTACGCGGTATATAAACGAATGGGGACAGAATAATTTTCTCGAGAAAAATGAAAAAACGTCAAGGCTATAGCCCATGAAATTAGTCATTTTCGACAGGAAAAATGAGATCCCTCTAAAGCCGTCGTTCTTCACATATATCCCTCCACACGTATGCGAGCATGCGTATTTACGTGATTAATAAACGAATGGGGACAGAATAATTTTCTCGAGAAAAATGAAAAAACGTCAAGGCTATAGCCCATGAAATTAGTCATTTTCGACAGAAAAAATGGCATCCCTCTAAAGCCTTCGTTCTTCGCATATATCCCTCCACACGCATGCGAGCATGCGTATTTACGTGATAAATAAACGAATGGGGACAGAATAATTCTCTCGAGAAAAATGAAAAAAACGTCAAGGCTATAGCCCATGAAATTAGTCATTTTCGACAGGAAAAATCGGATCCCTCTAAAACCCTCGTTCTTCACATATATCCCTCCACACGCATGCGAGCATGCGTATTTACGTGATAAATAAACGAAAGGGGACAGAATAATTTTCTCGAGAAAAATGAAAAAACGTCAAGGCTATAGCCCATGAAATTAGTCATTTTCGACAGAAAAAATGGGATCCCTCTAAAGCCTTCGTTCTTCGCATATATCGCTCCACACGCATGCGAGCATGCGTATTTACGTGATAAATAAACGAATGGGGACAGAATAATTTTCTCGAGAAAAATGAAAAAACGTCAAGGCTATAGCCCATGAAATTAGTCATTTTCGACAGGAAAAATGGGATCCCTCTAAAGCCCTCGTTCTTCGCATATATCCCTCTCCAAGCATGCGCCGATGCGTATTTACGCGATAAATAAACGACTGAGGACAGAATAATTTTCTCGAGAAAAATGAAAAAACGTCAAGGCTATAGCCCATGAAATTAGTCATTTTCGACAGGAAAAATGGGATCCCTCTAAAGCCTTCGTTCTTCGCATATATCCCTCTCCAAGCATGCGCCGATGCGTATTTACGCGATAAATAAACGACTGGGGACAGAATAATTTTCTCGAGAAAAATGAAAAAACGTCAAGGCTATAGCCCATGAAATTAGTCATTTTCGACAGAAAAAATGGCATCCCTCTAAAGCCTTCGTTCTTCGCATATATCCCTCCACACGCATGCGAGCATGCGTATTTACGTGATAAATAAACGAATGGGGACAGAATAATTTTCTCGAGAAAAATGAAAAAACGTCAAGGCTATAGCCCATGAAATTAGTCATTTTCGACAGGAAAAATCGGATCCCTCTAAAACCCTCGTTCTTCACATATATCCCTCCACACGCATGCGAGCATGCGTATTTACGTGATAAATAAACGAATGGGGACAGAATAATTTTCTCGAGAAAAATGAAAAAACGTCAAGGCTATAGCCCATGAAATTTGTCATTTTCGACAGAAAAAATGGGATCCCTCTAAAGCCTTCGTTCTTCGCATATATCCCTCCACACGCATGCGAGCATGCGTATTTACGTGATAAATAAACGAATGGGGACAGAATAATTTTCTCGAGAAACATGAAAAAACGTCAAGGCTATAGCCCATGAAATTAGTCATTTTCGACAGGAAAAATGGGATCCCTCTAAAGCCCTCGTTCTTCGCATATATGCCTCTCCAAGCATGCGCCGATGCGTATTTACGCGATAAATAAACGACTGGGGACAGAATAATTTTCTCGAGAAAAATGAAAAAACGTCAAGGCTATAGCCCATGAAATTAGTCATTTTCGACAGGAAAAATGGGATCCCTCTAAAGCCTTCGTTCTTCACATATATCCCTCTCCAAGCATGCGCCGATGCGTATTTACGCGATAAATAAACGACTGGGGACAGAATAATTTTCTCGAGAAAAATGAAAAAACGTCAAGGCTATATAGCCCATGAAATTAGTCATTTTCGACAGGAAAAATGGGATCCCTCTAAAGCCTTCGTTCTTCGCATATATCCCTCTCCAAGCATGCGAGCATGCGTATTTACGTGATAAATAAACGAATGAGGACAGAATAATTTTCTCGAGAAAAATGAAAAAACGTCAAGGCTATAGCCCATGAAATTAGTCATTATCAACAGGAAAAATGGGATCCCTCTAAAGCCCTCGATCTTCGCATACTATATCCCTCCCCCCGCATGCGCGCATGCGTATTTACGCGATAAATAAACGAATGGGGACAGATTAATTTTCTCGAGATAAATGAAAAAACGCCAAGGCTATAGCCCATGAAATCAGTCATTTTCGACCGGAAAAATGACATCCCTCTAAATCCCTCGATCTTCGCATATATCCCTCCCCCTGCATGCGCGCATGCGTATTTACGCGGTATATAAACGAATGGGGACAGAATAATTTTCTCGAGAAAAATGAAAAAACGTCAAGCCTATAGCCCCAGAAATTAGTCATTTTCGACAGGAAAAATGGGATCCCTCTAAAGCCTTCGTTCTTCACATATATCCCTCCACACGCATGCGAGCATGCGTATCTACTTGATAAATAAACGAATGGGGACAGAATAATTTTCTCGAGAAAAATGAAAAAACGTCAAGGCTATAGCCCATGAAATTAGTCATTTTCGACAGGAAAAATGAGATCCCTCTAAAGCCGTCGTTCTTCACATATATCCCTCCACACGCATGCGAGCATGCGTATTTACGTGATTAATAAACGAATGGGGACAGAATAATTTTCTCGAGAAAAATGAAAAAACGTCAAGGCTATAGCCCATGAAATTAGTCATTTTCGACAGAAAAAATGGCATCCCTCTAAAGCCTTCGTTCTTCGCATATATCCCTCCACACGCATGCGAGCATGCGTATTTACGTGATAAATAAACGAATGGGGACAGAATAATTCTCTCGAGAAAAATGAAAAAACGTCAAGGCTATAGCCCATGAAATTAGTCATTTTCGACAGGAAAAATGGGATCCCTCTAAAACCCTCGTTCTTCACATATATCCCTCCACACGCATGCGAGCATGCGTATTTACGTGATAAATAAACGAATGGGGACAGAATAATTTTCTCGAGAAAAATGAAAAAACGTCAAGGCTATAGCCCATGAAATTAGTCATTTTCGACAGAAAAAATGGGATCCCTCTAAAGCCTTCGTTCTTCGCATATATCCCTCCACACGCATGCGAGCATGCGTATTTACGTGATAAATAAACGAATGGGGACAGAATAATTTTCTCGAGAAAAATGAAAAAACGTCAAGGCTATAGCCCATGAAATTAGTCAATTTCGACAGGAAAAATGGGATCCCTATAAAGCCCTCGTTCTTCGCATATATCCCTCTCCAAGCATGCGCCGATGCGTATTTACGCGATAAATAAACGACTGGGGACAGAATAATTTTCTCGAGAAAAATGAAAAAACGTCAAGGCTATAGCCCATGAAATTAGTCATTTTCGACAGGAAAAATCGGATCCCTCTAAAGCCTTCGTTCTTCGCATATATCCCTCTCCAAGCATGCGCCGATGCGTATTTACGCGATAAATAAACGACTGGGGACAGAATAATTTTCTCGAGAAAAATGAAAAAACGTCAAGGCTATAGCCCATGAAATTAGTCATTTTCGACAGGAAAAATGGGATCCCTCTAAAGCCTCCGTTCTTCGCATATATCCCTCTCCAAGCATGCGCCGATGCGTATTTACGCGATAAATAAACGACTGGGGACAGAATAATTTTCTCGAGAAAAATGAAAAAACGTCAAGGCTATAGCCCATGAAATTAGTCATTTTCGACAGGAAAAATGGGATCCCTCTAAAGCCTTCGTTCTTCGCATATATCCCTCTCCAAGCATGCGCCGATGCGTATTTACGCGATAAATAAACGACTGGGGACAGAATAATTTTCTCGAGAAAAATGAAAAAACGTCAAGGCTATAGCCCATGAAATTAGTCATTTTCGACAGGAAAAATGGGATCCCTCTAAAGCCTTCGTTCTTCGCATATATCCCTCTCCAAGCATGCGAGCATGCGTATTTACGTGATAAATAAACGAATGAGGACAGAATAATTTTCTCGAGAAAAATGAAAAAACGTCAAGGCTATAGCCCATGAAATTAGTCATTATCAACAGGAAAAATGGGATCCCTCTAAAGCCCTCGATCTTCGCATACTATATCCCTCCCCCCGCATGCGCGCATGCGTATTTACGCGATAAATAAACGAATGGGGACAGATTAATTTTCTCGAGATAAATGAAAAAACGCCAAGGCTATAGCCCATGAAATCAGTCATTTTCGACCGGAAAAATGACATCCCTCTAAATCCCTCGATCTTCGCATATATCCCTCCCCCTGCATGCGCGAATGCGTATTTACGCGGTATATAAACGAATGGGGACAGAATAATTTTCTCGAGAAAAATGAAAAAACGTCAAGGCTATAGCCCATGAAATTAGTCATTTTCGACAGGAAAAATGGGATCCCTCTAAAGCCTTCGTTCTTCACATATATCCCTCCACACGCATGCGAGCATGCGTATCTACTTGATAAATAAACGAATGGGGACAGAATAATTTTCTCGAGAAAAATGAAAAAACGTCAAGGCTATAGCCCATGAAATTAGTCATTTTCGACAGGAAAAATGAGATCCCTCTAAAGCCGTCGTTCTTCACATATATCCCTCCACACGCATGCGAGCATGCGTATTTACGTGATTAATAAACGAATGGGGACAGAATAATTTTCTCGAGAAAAATGAAAAAACGTCAAGGCTATAGCCCATGAAATTAGTCATTTTCGACAGAAAAAATGGCATCCCTCTAAAGCCTTCGTTCTTCGCATATATCCCTCCACACGCATGCGAGCATGCGTATTTACGTGATAAATAAACGAATGGGGACAGAATAATTCTCTCGAGAAAAATGAAAAAACGTCAAGGCTATAGCCCATGAAATTAGTCATTTTCGACAGGAAAAATGGGATCCCTCTAAAACCCTCGTTCTTCACATATATCCCTCCACACGCATGCGAGCATGCGTATTTACGTGATAAATAAACGAATGGGGACAGAATAATTTTCTCGAGAAAAATGAAAAAACGTCAAGGCTATAGCCCATGAAATTAGTCATTTTCGACAGAAAAAATGGGATCCCTCTAAAGCCTTCGTTCTTCGCATATATCCCTCCACACGCATGCGAGCATGCGTATTTACGTGATAAATAAACGAATGGGGACAGAATAATTTTCTCGAGAAAAATGAAAAAACGTCAAGGCTATAGCCCATGAAATTAGTCAATTTCGACAGGAAAAATGGGATCCCTATAAAGCCCTCGTTCTTCGCATATATCCCTCTCCAAGCATGCGCCGATGCGTATTTACGCGATAAATAAACGACTGGGGACAGAATAATTTTCTCGAGAAAAATGAAAAAACGTCAAGGCTATAGCCCATGAAATTAGTCATTTTCGACAGGAAAAATCGGATCCCTCTAAAGCCTTCGTTCTTCGCATATATCCCTCTCCAAGCATGCGCCGATGCGTATTTACGCGATAAATAAACGACTGGGGACAGAATAATTTTCTCGAGAAAAATGAAAAAACGTCAAGGCTATAGCCCATGAAATTAGTCATTTTCGACAGGAAAAATGGGATCCCTCTAAAGCCTCCGTTCTTCGCATATATCCCTCTCCAAGCATGCGCCGATGCGTATTTACGCGATAAATAAACGACTGGGGACAGAATAATTTTCTCGAGAAAAATGAAAAAACGTCAAGGCTATAGCTTATGAAATTAGTCATTTTCGACAGGAAAAATGGGATCCCTCTAAAGCCTTCGTTCTTCGCATATATCCCTCTCCAAGCATGCGCCGATGCGTATTTACGCGATAAATAAACGACTGGGGACAGAATAATTTTCTCGAGAAAAATGAAAAAACGTCAAGGCTATAGCCCATGAAATTAGTCATTTTCGACAGGAAAAATGGCATCCCTCTAAAGACTTCGTTCTTCACATATATCCCTCTCCAAGCATGCGCCGATGCGTATTTACGCGATAAATAAACGACTGGGGACAGAATAATTTTCTCGAGAAAAATGAAAAAACGTCAAGGCTATATGCCATGAAATTGGTCATTTTCGACAGGAAAAATGGGATCCCTCTAAAGCCCTCGTTCTTCACATATATCCCTCCACACGCATGCGAGCATGCGTATTTACGTGATAAATAAACGAATGGGGACAGAATAATTTTCTCGAGAAAAATGAAAAAACGTCAAGGCTATAAGCCCATGAAATTAGTCATTTTCGACAGGAAAAATGAGATCCCTCTAAATCCGTCGTTCTTCGCATATATCCCTCTCCAAGCATGCGCCGAAGCGTATTTACGCGATAAATAAACGACTGGGGACAGAATAATTTTCTCGAGAAAAATGAAAAAACGTCAAGGCTATAGCCCATGAAATTAGTCATTTTCGACAGGAAAAATGGCATCCCTCTAAAGACTTCGTTCTTCACATATATCCCTCTCCAAGCATGCGCCGATGCGTATTTACGCGATAAATAAACGACTGGGGACAGAATAATTTTCTCGAGAAAAATGAAAAAACGTCAAGGCTATATGCCATGAAATTGGTCATTTTCGACAGGAAAAATGGGATCCCTCTAAAGCCCTCGTTCTTCACATATATCCCTCCACACGCATGCGAGCATGCGTATTTACGTGATAAATAAACGAATGGGGACAGAATAATTTTCTCGAGAAAAATGAAAAAACGTCAAGGCTATAGCCCATGAAATTAGTCAATTTCGACAGGAAAAATGGGATCCCTATAAAGCCCTCGTTCTTCGCATATATCCCTCTCCAAGCATGCGCCGATGCGTATTTACGCGATAAATAAACGACTGGGGACAGAATAATTTTCTCGAGAAAAATGAAAAAACGTCAAGGCTATAGCCCATGAAATTAGTCATTTTCGACAGGAAAAATCGGATCCCTCTAAAGCCTTCGTTCTTCGCATATATCCCACTCCAAGCATGCGCCGATGCGTATTTACGCGATAAATAAACGACTGGGGACAGAATAATTTTCTCGAGAAAAATGAAAAAACGTCAAGGCTATAGCCCATGAAATTAGTCATTTTCGACAGGAAAAATGGGATCCCTCTAAAGCCTCCGTTCTTCGCATATATCCCTCTCCAAGCATGCGCCGATGCGTATTTACGCGATAAATAAACGACTGGGGACAGAATAATTTTCTCGAGAAAAATGAAAAAACGTCAAGGCTATAGCCCATGAAATTAGTCATTTTCGACAGGAAAAATGGGATCCCTCTAAAGCCTTCGTTCTTCGCATATATCCCTCTCCAAGCATGCGCCGATGCGTATTTACGCGATAAATAAACGACTGGGGACAGAATAATTTTCTCGAGAAAAATGAAAAAACGTCAAGGCTATAGCCCATGAAATTAGTCATTTTCGACAGGAAAAATGGGATCCCTCTAAAGCCTTCGTTCTTCGCATATATCCCTCTCCAAGCATGCGAGCATGCGTATTTACGTGATAAATAAACGAATGAGGACAGAATAATTTTCTCGAGAAAAATGAAAAAACGTCAAGGCTATAGCCCATGAAATTAGTCATTATCAACAGGAAAAATGGGATCCCTCTAAAGCCCTCGATCTTCGCATACTATATCCCTCCCCCCGCATGCGCGCATGCGTATTTACGCGATAAATAAACGAATGGGGACAGATTAATTTTCTCGAGATAAATGAAAAAACGCCAAGGCTATAGCCCATGAAATCAGTCATTTTCGACCGGAAAAATGACATCCCTCTAAATCCCTCGATCTTCGCATATATCCCTCCCCCTGCATGCGCGAATGCGTATTTACGCGGTATATAAACGAATGGGGACAGAATAATTTTCTCGAGAAAAATGAAAAAACGTCAAGGCTATAGCCCATGAAATTAGTCATTTTCGACAGGAAAAATGGGATCCCTCTAAAGCCTTCGTTCTTCACATATATCCCTCCACACGCATGCGAGCATGCGTATCTACTTGATAAATAAACGAATGGGGACAGAATAATTTTCTCGAGAAAAATGAAAAAACGTCAAGGCTATAGCCCATGAAATTAGTCATTTTCGACAGGAAAAATGAGATCCCTCTAAAGCCGTCGTTCTTCACATATATCCCTCCACACGCATGCGAGCATGCGTATTTACGTGATTAATAAACGAATGGGGACAGAATAATTTTCTCGAGAAAAATGAAAAAACGTCAAGGCTATAGCCCATGAAATTAGTCATTTTCGACAGAAAAAATGGCATCCCTCTAAAGCCTTCGTTCTTCGCATATATCCCTCCACACGCATGCGAGCATGCGTATTTACGTGATAAATAAACGAATGGGGACAGAATAATTCTCTCGAGAAAAATGAAAAAACGTCAAGGCTATAGCCCATGAAATTAGTCATTTTCGACAGGAAAAATGGGATCCCTCTAAAACCCTCGTTCTTCACATATATCCCTCCACACGCATGCGAGCATGCGTATTTACGTGATAAATAAACGAATGGGGACAGAATAATTTTCTCGAGAAAAATGAAAAAACGTCAAGGCTATAGCCCATGAAATTAGTCATTTTCGACAGAAAAAATGGGATCCCTCTAAAGCCTTCGTTCTTCGCATATATCCCTCCACACGCATGCGAGCATGCGTATTTACGTGATAAATAAACGAATGGGGACAGAATAATTTTCTCGAGAAAAATGAAAAAACGTCAAGGCTATAGCCCATGAAATTAGTCAATTTCGACAGGAAAAATGGGATCCCTATAAAGCCCTCGTTCTTCGCATATATCCCTCTCCAAGCATGCGCCGATGCGTATTTACGCGATAAATAAACGACTGGGGACAGAATAATTTTCTCGAGAAAAATGAAAAAACGTCAAGGCTATAGCCCATGAAATTAGTCATTTTCGACAGGAAAAATCGGATCCCTCTAAAGCCTTCGTTCTTCGCATATATCCCTCTCCAAGCATGCGCCGATGCGTATTTACGCGATAAATAAACGACTGGGGACAGAATAATTTTCTCGAGAAAAATGAAAAAACGTCAAGGCTATAGCCCATGAAATTAGTCATTTTCGACAGGAAAAATGGGATCCCTCTAAAGCCTCCGTTCTTCGCATATATCCCTCTCCAAGCATGCGCCGATGCGTATTTACGCGATAAATAAACGACTGGGGACAGAATAATTTTCTCGAGAAAAATGAAAAAACGTCAAGGCTATATGCCATGAAATTGGTCATTTTCGACAGGAAAAATGGGATCCCTCTAAAGCCCTCGTTCTTCACATATATCCCTCCACACGCATGCGAGCATGCGTATTTACGTGATAAATAAACGAATGGGGACAGAATAATTTTCTCGAGAAAAATGAAAAAACGTCAAGGCTATAAGCCCATGAAATTAGTCATTTTCGACAGGAAAAATGAGATCCCTCTAAATCCGTCGTTCTTCGCATATATCCCTCCCCACACATGCGCGCATGCGTATTTACGCGGTATATAAACAAATGGGGACAGAATAATTTTCTCGAGAAAAATGAAAAAACGCCAAGGCTATAGCCCATGAAATCAGTCATTTTCGACCGGAAAAATGACATCCCTCTAAATCCCTCGATCTTCGCATATATCCCTCCCCCTGCATGCGCGCATGCGTATTTACGCGGTATATAAACGAATGGGGACAGAATAGTTTTCTCGAGAAAAATGAAAAAACGTCAAGGCTATAGCCCATGAAATTAGTCATTTTCGACAGAAAAAATGGGATCCCTCTAAAGCCCTCGTTCTTCACATATATCCCTCCACACGCATGCGAGCATGCGTATTTACGTGATAAATAAGCGAATGGGGACAGAATAATTTTCTCGAGAAAAATGAAAAAACGTCAAGGCTATAGCCCATGAGATTAGTCATTTTCTACAGGAAAAATGAGATCCCTCTAAAGCCTTCGTTCTTCGCATATATCCCTCCACACGCATGCGAGCATGCGTATTTACGCGGTATATAAACGAATGGCGACAGAATAATTTTCTCGAGAAAAATGAAAAAACGTCAAGGCTATAGCCCATGAAATTAGTCATTTTCGACAGGAAAAATGGGATCCCTCTAAAGCCTTCGTTCTTCGCATATATCCCGCCCCCCGCATGCGCGCATGCGTATTTACGCGGTATATAAACGAATGGGGACAGAATAATTTTCTCGAGAAAAATGAAAAAACGTCAAGGCTATAGCCCATGAAATTAGTCATTTTCGACAGGAAAAATGAGATCCCTCTAAAGCCGTCGTTCTTCACATATATCCCTCCACACGCATGCGAGCATGCGTATTTACGTGATTAATAAACGAATGGGGACAGAATAATTTTCTCGAGAAAAATGAAAAAACGTCAAGGCTATAGCCCATGAAATTAGTCATTTTCGACAGAAAAAATGGCATCCCTCTAAAGCCTTCGTTCTTCGCATATATCCCTCCACACGCATGCGAGCATGCGTATTTACGTGATAAATAAACGAATGGGGACAGAATAATTCTCTCGAGAAAAATGAAAAAACGTCAAGGCTATAGCCCATGAAATTAGTCATTTTCGACAGGAAAAATGGGATCCCTCTAAAACCCTCGTTCTTCACATATATCCCTCCACACGCATGCGAGCATGCGTATTTACGTGATAAATAAACGAATGGGGACAGAATAATTTTCTCGAGAAAAATGAAAAAACGTCAAGGCTATAGCCCATGAAATTAGTCATTTTCGACAGGAAAAATCGGATCCCTCTAAAGCCTTCGTTCTTCGCATATATCCCTCTCCAAGCATGCGCCGATGCGTATTTACGCGATAAATAAACGACTGGGGACAGAATAATTTTCTCGAGAAAAATGAAAAAACGTCAAGGCTATAGCCCATGAAATTAGTCATTTTCGACAGGAAAAATGGGATCCCTCTAAAGCCTCCGTTCTTCGCATATATCCCTCTCCAAGCATGCGCCGATGCGTATTTACGCGATAAATAAACGACTGGGGACAGAATAATTTTCTCGAGAAAAATGAAAAAACGTCAAGGCTATAGCCCATGAAATTAGTCATTTTCGACAGGAAAAATGGGATCCCTCTAAAGCCTTCGTTCTTCGCATATATCCCTCTCCAAGCATGCGCCGATGCGTATTTACGCGATAAATAAACGACTGGGGACAGAATAATTTTCTCGAGAAAAATGAAAAAACGTCAAGGCTATATGCCATGAAATTGGTCATTTTCGACAGGAAAAATGGGATCCCTCTAAAGCCCTCGTTCTTCACATATATCCCTCCACACGCATGCGAGCATGCGTATTTACGTGATAAATAAACGAATGGGGACAGAATAATTTTCTCGAGAAAAATGAAAAAACGTCAAGGCTATAAGCCCATGAAATTAGTCATTTTCGACAGGAAAAATGAGATCCCTCTAAATCCTTCGTTCTTCGCATATATCCCTCCCCACACATGCGCGCATGCGTATTTACGCGGTATATAAACGAATGGGGACAGAATAATTTTCTCGAGAAAAATGAAAAAACGTCAAGGCTATAGCCCATGAAATTAGTCATTTTCGACAGGAGAAAATGGGATCCCTCTAAAGCCTTCGTTCTTCGCATATATCCCTCCCCCCGCATGCGCGCATGCGTATTTACGCGGTATATAAACGAATGGGGACAGAATAGTTTTCTCGAGAAAAATGAAAAAACGTCAAGGCTATAGCCCATGAAATTAGTCATTTTCGACAGAAAAAATGGGATCCCTCTAAAGCCCTCGTTCTTCACATATATCCCTCCACACGCATGCGAGCATGCGTATTTACGTGATAAATAAACGAATGGGGACAGAATAATTTTCTCGAGAAAAATGAAAAAACGTCAAGGCTATAGCCCATGAGATTAGTCATTTTCTACAGGAAAAATGAGATCCCTCTAAAGCCTTCGTTCTTCGCATATATCCCTCCACACGCATGCGAGCATGCGTATTTACGCGGTATATAAACGAATGGGGACAGAATAATTTTCTCGAGAAAAATGAAAAAACGTCAAGGCTATAGCCCATGAAATTAGTCATTTTCGACAGGAAAAATGGGATCCCTCTAAAGCCTTCGTTCTTCGCATATATCCCGCCCCCCGCATGCGCGCATGCGTATTTACGCGGTATATAAACGAATGGGGACAGAATAATTTTCTCGAGAAAAATGAAAAAACGTCAAGGCTATAGCCCATGAAATTAGTCATTTTCGACAGGAAAAATGGGATCCCTCTAAAGCCCTCGTTCTTCACATATATCCCTCCACACGCATGCGAGCATGCGTATTTACGTGATAAATAAACGAATGGGGACAGAATAATTTTCTCGAGAAAAATGAAAAAACCTCAAGGCTATAGCCCATGAAATTAGTCATTTTCGACAGGAAAAATGAGATCCCTCTAAATCCTTCGTTCTTCGCATATATCCCTCCCCACACATGCGCGCATGCGTATTTACGCGGTATATAAACGAATGGGGACAGAATAATTTTCTCGAGAAAAATGAAAAAACGTCAAGGCTATAGCCCATGAAATTAGTCATTTTCGACAGGAAAAATGGGATCCCTCTAAAGCCCTCGTTCTTCACATATATCCCTCCACACGCATGCGAGCATGCGTATTTTCGTGATAAATTAACGAATGGGGACAGAATAATTTCCTCGAGAAAAATGAAAAAACGTCAAGGCTATAGCCCATGAAATTAGTCAATTTCGACAGGAAAAATGGGATCCCTCTAAAGCCTTCGTTCTTCGCATATATCCCTCTCCAAGCATGCGCCGATGCGTATTTACGCGATAAATAAACGAATGGGGACAGAATAATTTTCTCGAGAAAAATGAAAAAACGTCAAGGCTATAGCCCATGAAATTAGTCATTTTCGACAGGAAAAATGAGATCCCTCTAAAGCCGTCGTTCTTCACATATATCCCTCCACACGCATGCGAGCATGCGTATTTACGTGATTAATAAACGAATGGGGACAGAATAATTTTCTCGAGAAAAATGAAAAACGTCAAGGCTATAGCCCATGAAATTAGTCATTTTCGACAGAAAAAATGGCATCCCTCTAAAGCCTTCGTTCTTCGCATATATCCCTCCACACGCATGCGAGCATGCGTATTTACGTGATAAATAAACGAATGGGGACAGAATAATTCTCTCGAGAAAAATGAAAAAAACGTCAAGGCTATAGCCCATGAAATTAGTCATTTTCGACAGGAAAAATCGGATCCCTCTAAAACCCTCGTTCTTCACATATATCCCTCTCCAAGCATGCGCCGATGCGTATTTACGCGATAAGTAAACGAATGGGGACAGAATAATTTCCTCGAGAAAAATGAAAAAACGCCAAGGCTATAGCCCATGAAATTAGTCATTTTCGACCGGAAAAATGAGATCCCTCTAAAGGCGTCATTCATCGCATGTATCCCTCCCCCCACATGGGCGCTTGCGTATTTATGCGATAAATAAACGAATGGGGACAGAATAATTTCCTCGAGAAAAATGAAAAAAAAAACGCCAAGGATAAGCCCATAAAATTTGGACAAGTGAGATCCCTCGAAAGATCTCGTTGTTTGCCTATATCACCACCCACGCATGCGCCGATGGGTATTTTCGCGATAAATCCCAAACACCCCCAAACAAATGAATTTATCTAATGCCTGAACAAAACGATCGCGGATATGCTGTCAATGTATATAGCCATTGACCACAAGAACTGGAATGATTTCCTTCCTTACATTGCTTTTGCGTACAATACCAGAATGTTAGAAAGTACAGAATTCACCCCATTTCACTTAATCCAGGGTTGAGGGATCACCACAATGCTCGAAGCCCTGCTCCTTCCCGACAACTTGGGAATGTTTCACGCGGATGCTGCTATGTGCGCTCATCGCGGCGAGGAGGCTGTCAACTCGAGCCGTGCCGTATTCAGTATTGCGAAATCGGACATGCATGCCGCTACAACGTTTTTCAGCACTAATTTACCTGCAATCCTTACGATGAAGTGTTGGTGTCGACCCGCATCCAACAGCGTGGCAGGTTCAAAAAGTTGCTGCGTCACCACTTCGGTCCTTACAAGGTTGTACGGCGACTGAGCGACGTTACCTATGAGGTTCTCCCAGAAGGCATCTTAAGAAACTCCTGCGGTTTCTTCAAACTAATTTTGTTCATGCTTCAAGACTTGAGCCACATTTTTGACGCCATTACTCGATTGTCGAGTGACTTTACTACATTGATGAAAAAATATCGTTCTCTTTGTTGTTGTTTTTTGTTCGCTTTTGTTCTGTCGTGTTTTTTTCTTATATTCCTTCTTTACAGCTACAAATTGTAATTTCGCGTGACGACACATTTCTTTTTTTTCTTTTAGCTTCATATACAGCATTGAGACAATGCTTCTTTAGATGCGGGGGGGTCATGACACATGCCTTTGCATAAGAGCCATCCACTGTGGCACATACACGCTTGAGGGGCTGGAAGAAGAGGAGAACGCCTTCGTTGTCAATTTTCTGTTAAATACATGGACTGCTGGCTGTCTCTGTCGTTTCGCCTGTGACAATATGTATGTACTCTTCACTATAAGCCAGTATGTATAGCCTATTGCACTGGTGGGTGAAAGCCCTTTATCTTTAATGACATACTTACCTTTTGCTATCGCACTTACTTTGCTGCTCACATTGGTCAACAGGACCAATAGGGGATGTTTATTGGGACGCATGACAATCTTGCGTGTGACAGGCTTGCTTTCTGCTGATCCTTGAGAAGCAAACGACACCGCAGGCTAATTCAGTGTTTCACTTTTATTGTTCATTCACTCCCATCACTTCTGATTGCATTCGCTAGTCAAAGCATTGAACGAGTAACAGGCAGTGTCCAGATCTTCATGCTCACAGAGGTCAACAGTGTGAAATTTACAGAAGAAATGAAGAAGCCAGCATGCACAAAGACTGCAAAAGTGCACTGAATATGAACAAGGCTTAAAACTTAACAAAAATAGTCAACATCTGTTAGTACTACACTTGAAACGCGAAGGACAACAAAGCACATCTTTGAGATATAGGTGAACTCCTGAATGCAATTAGAATAGTTTTCTAGTTGATAGTCCTTCAGATATAATTGCAAACAGAAGTGAAGACTGTAAGTAGTATTATAGTTACATCATGGTGATTTGTTACAAAACTCATCCAGTAGCAGACGCTGCACTACTTTGTGATGAGCCTTCTAAACTGCCTCTTAACTGTCTAGTTTCCAGCTTACAAAAGAACAAAATTCTGAGCTCTCGGCAGTTATAGCAACAGTTGCTGTTGGCACGTGACATTGACTCAGTTAAATGCTCTGTGACATCATCGGAAAACCTGCTTAAGGTCAATCTCACGAGGCTTTGTCATTCATTGAAAACACTTTTCGTAATGATCAGCCACTAATGCAAAATACATCCTCTGCAGATAGGTGCGGTCTATGCGTGATCACTTGAAGCAACCAAGAATACCTTATAAAGCTTTTTCATTATTTCCTGCATTCATAACACCAATCAATTTTCAGAATATATTAGACAGCAGTGACAATACACTCAATTCCTGAATATTATGGACAACAATAAATATAACTATCAGGAACATGCAATGAAAATTCAACAAAATACCACCAATGCACATTCAGCACTAAAGAACAATGATAACGACAGTTTTGAATGAACACCTCAAATACAACTATAAAAATTTCGCATATCATTATTTTCGAAAAAAACGGTGTAATAAGGCTTGCAATAAGATTTTCAGCAGTTTCAATAAACATGTCGCAATTTTTTAAATAAGCTCTTGATGCAACAACTTGCACATGCTTATAATCACTCTTAGAAGTTACAATAAAAAGATTCCGTCGAAGCTCTCAGATGTGTTGAAAGTGTTCTCGCAGAATTTGGCGCCTGTGAGATTCGAACTGGGTGCTCTGAGCATGAGCATCTTAAAGCAACCATTTTGTGTAGATACGTACTTATCACCTCTCTAAGCACTTACATTGTTACATTATTTTAGACACTACAGCTATAAATTATACGCAGCCTCAGCACGGAGATGTGAACTGATCGAAGGAAAATGTGCATATTTCATAAATTGTGAACCTTTTAAGACCTACTCCTACTCTAAGTTTAGCTATACTATGGCCGCTTGGCAACATTGAAAATTAGCTTACAACATGTCTAGAATAAACAGTGGTGTTCAGTTTTCACTTGGAAGACAGTAAGCCAACTTCAGTAGAATAGTGCCACTCATTATATATATAAATACACACGCTGTTGACTGACACATTAATTGGATTTCCTAGAAACCAGATTTTAGTTGGAAATAAATGAACTTGAATAGAAAGCGGTAATATACTGAATTATGTGTCCTCATATGAACAGATATGCCCAAAAACAATGTACAGTGTAATCTATTGTTAAAGGGAACATCCAATTCATATTTGAATACCAACTACAGCTGAATCTTGGCATGACAGCATATAAACTATTCATTAATGCATTCAATCTTATAATTTTTGTCATTAAAGTAGAAGTATTTAGACTATATTCGCTTCTTTACAAATTATGTGCTTTTCCTAAGAGCGAGGCCTTACTGTACAAATATAAGCGACAGGCCATTTCAGGGTTCCATTGGATCACTGAGGTTTCCCCCGCGGTAGGCTCCAGTGACCGACTCACTGAACTAAGCCAATAGAGCCCTATCAGCTGCAATGTAGACTTCAGTTGGAGTCTACCTGCAGTGGTGCCTGTCAATTTAGGCATAGACTGACATAAAATATGTCCATGCTCTCACTATTCATGCCTTACGGATGGCCCTTCATTAGTGGTCTTTGGCCACACTACTTGACCCTGGGAAGTGAGGAGTTTCACTTTACATTAGCTTTATTCGAGTCATGCAAATTTTCAAAATTAAGATGTAGACAGCCAACCAGAAACTAGCAATCAGTACGAATTAGCTGAAATTGTAATGCATACGAGTTGGAACTATCGAAAGTAGACTGTGGTTGCTATTGCTTCCTTGTATCACCACAATATCTTCCGGCAACAAGTGCAAGTGTATGTGCAATAGAATCTTAACACCTTCAGGCTGACTCGATATGCTGCACCGATGCTATAGTGCATAGTCAGTCCCATCCATTAAACGAGCGTTCTGCATGACATCTGTTACTTTTTTTCTTAGGATAGGCTGACACTAGGTACGTACAACATTACTAAAACTTAAAGAAACAGGCTATCACCTATGAATCTGCTTTAACAATCACTTAGACCTCTCAGAAACTTTCCACTGGCCAGTTCTCTATATACAATGTACCACATCTGACCTAATCTAAATGAGAACCAATGTGAAAACATGCCGTAAATTACTCGGCAAATGCTAGCCGAAAGTGCCAGGCGAACGAAGAACAAAACGAAGAGCAAAACTGAGATAAAGCAAGAGTTGAAATTTAAATAAAAATTGAGAAAGCTTGGCTTGCAAGCACGAAATACCAGTGGAACGCAGTATTTTTTGTACATTTCAGAAAGGAATGCTGCGATTCTTGAAGGCCGTACAGAAAAGGCACATACCTAGGGAACAACTGTGCCACAGGCCCGTCAGTAGATAGATAATTGATAGCAGCTGGACTATGTAACATTATATACATGAGTGTGCCATAATGGTCTACAAGCCATTCTCTTGCTCCCTCACTGCTTTCCTTCCTTGACAAAGGTTGTGGCTTTTACATATGAGCAGATAAAGTTCAATATTCCTTATCAATGAAGGAAAATAACCCAAGTAGTACTCATACCTAGGCAAATGTTAGCCCCATGCTGGGTCAGTGTTGTTCCAACAACGCCATCATACACTCTATATACCCATCGTTGGCACGACAGCAATGCTGGGCCAGTGATGGCCTGATGTCGGCACTTAGATGGGCCCACATACCATGCTACTTGGGATGCTCAATGAGAAAAAAAGCATGTTTAATCTACATTGGTGGTTTTGAGCCTGTGCTGAGAGCATAATCCTTAGAATAGGCACAATGATGACAAGTTGCTCAAGAAAAAGCTTAGTATATAGATGCAATTATTAGACGTAATTAAAATGCACGCTGCAACCAGAAAAAGGGTACAGATAAATCATAGTGGTATCAGCAACAGTTACAAGGCAGGCATTAATGTCAGACACAGAAATAAACCTGATTGCTGCTGCATTTGTCAATGCTCAAAATTTAGGCCAGCTGTATGTTTGGCACAGCAGCTCAGGTATGTCAGCAGGTGTTACACAATAGCAGTAACTTTTCAACTATAACGATACTGTGTTATACCAGTGGTTAGCCAGTGAACAGCCTTTTGCTCAATGAAGAGTTGAAGTTGTAACTAGCACTTTTGGTCGTTCTCTTGTTCGCCATCACTACAATGTGACAATACCTCCTACTTTGCCAAAGCTAGTAGTATTTACCTGTTTTTATTAAATTTAAGTGTACCGAGTTTTACTGTTTAAATCCAAATGCAGTGAAGGGGCAGAAACTTCATTACACACTGCATTAATAACCATACCATGACCAGCACTGCCTTGCTCAAGGCATTGCTTTGCTTCTTGCTTTGCTACTACTTGCTTTGCTATCACTAAAATACGTACAGCAATCAATAAAAGTTGACAGGCATTTTTCTAGCGTAGGCTTTTTTATTAGCTACCATAACTGAATGCAGACGTATCATATACGTGGTTTACATATTCAAGCACTCTAACGCACAAGAAACGAGACCCTAGGCATCTTTCACTTCATTGGGTCGTTACTACTGTGCGCTTACTCTAAGGCTGTTTTTTGATAATGGGATGTTACCCAGCGACGCAGTTACTGGCATATGTAGTTTAGTCTACCCTTTGTTGCTACCATCAGTGCATTTTATTAAAGAACATTAAAATAAGTGCGATTATTCAATTTGCAGTTTTCCGCTAGTAACCCTGACTAAAAGACTAAAAAATTCGAGAATGAAGTGGAGTGCGAGTTCATGAAAAAATTCGCCTTTAGGTGTACCTGCAAAGCTTTAAGCATTGCGTTTTGCAGTGAAACTGCACTTGAAAATAATTGTTTTGTCATGAAGTTGCAAATGAAGCAAAAGTTTGCGTGTAAAGGTTACCGGAAATTTCATGAAGCTGCAAAGTGATTTATCAGAGAGGCACAGTGAAAGTGCAGTGATGTAGTGCAGGCCATAAAACGCGTTCCTTTTTTTCTGGAGCTGTTTTTCTAGCTTACTGTTATGCTGTGTTGCTCTTTTTTTTAATTTGAATGTTGCTGAATTTAAATTATTGTTGCTGAAATCGAACTTGTGTGGGTTTAAAAGAGGTTTTTTTTTTGGTAGTTGTCATAAGAGTGAAGGACTATATACAAGGCCGGGTTATGCACATGGAAATATGGCATTTCCAACAGCTTGCCTATCAGATTCATGCATGGCTACCATGGAAGTTAGATAAGCTCATTATGTATTCTTGATATGTCAATGTACATGATTTGTGAAGGTGGCAGCATGAAGAGCACTGTACAGTAAAACAGGAGTTTACTTGAGGTTGCACAGTGTATCATCAACTACCAACATGTTGCCTACTTATCACACTACAAGACAAGCCTGAAATAGTGTGATAGGCAAAGACCAAGTCTGTACAAGATGCCAAATAATATAACAGCCAATGAGCTGGTATACCATGGCTAGAACACCGTGTACTGAGAATTAACCCAAATATCCTGTAAGGCCGAGAACATATCTTCACTGCAAGAGAATGTTGCAACATTATTGATATCATTGTCTGTTTGTCATTGTTGCTAGTTCATCATCGCACCTTATGAAAAGAGACGCTTATCAGAGCATGATTTTAAATCAAGATAAAATGGTCTTCAGTAAAGAGGTACTGCATGCAATAAGTGCCAAGAAAGAGCAGGGATTGCCTGGTTGTCAAGCAGATGTTAAACAATCTGATCAACTCATATTGATTAATATGAATAGATATGCTGCCGTCCTTTCTTTTTAATTTTCCATTAAGTTATGTCATTGTCATGCTCAGTTCAATTCTTTAAGCTGTGCAATAAATCAGTTAAAATACATTGTGCATTGTAACATCGTACCTATTAATGCCTGAAAAATGTTACGGGATAACAACCTATAGTAAAGTTAAGTGCTTGTCGGAAACTTCAGGCCACTTTAGATTTACAAAGCCACACGAAGATTATGATTAGTAGCTGCAGTCATATATCCTGTATTTCAAGCAGCCTCAGTGAAGCTCCAAACTTAATCTATAATTATGCAAAGAGTTAATGCTGCTCTAGAAATGATGGCTCCAATTAGCTACTGAAAAGCTATGCCTGAACACACGGCACCTTAAAATGTAGTACCACTCCCCAGAGAGATTCATAAGTTATAATACTTATAATGAACACAATTCTCCAGCATTCAGCTTAGTTCATTGTGCCAGAACGGCACTGGGTTACACACATGTGCACATGTAATTGTCTTAATGAAGCAAGAAGGATTTTTGCAAATGCAGTTGGTATAATATGCTAATGAGGATAACATTTTTCACCTGTCATCATTGTACTATTCCCTCGTTACAATATTTAATGCTGCACTGAACAGCACTTTGAAAACTGTGAATGTTTTTAGAAGAAACATTGTTAAAAGCACTAAGTATCTCGACATTATATGTCCACACAATCTTCCGACTTTCCAGTAGCCTTCAAGCTTCATGCAGGGTCCCAGTCACAATACTGTTACGCACGCAAAGTTCTGGCACGTCCGAGATAAAGTTCAGCGATAAATTACTCGTTGTATTTACACGCACACACTTGAACACACGCACAAAACGTCTGCCTTGAAGGTTGCGAAGGGTTCGTTTTTTTCTTTCTTCTTCCACATCACTTCCGCACCACAGCACTGTAGAAACCATGGGTTTCTTTGTTGTCTGTACCACGCACAGCACTGTTTGGCTTTTTCCTTGGCTTGGATACTAATGAACACGTCTTAAGGAATAAAAAGGGGAAGATGAGGGAGTGGTCGTTATTGCTCCCGAGTAAAACTGCAACGTGGCAGCCAAGGGTCTATAGGCCAGGATGTGAGTGAAGTCTATGAGGAGACGACGTCTTGGCTTGCGTAGATCGCACGAACAAGTCGCTTTGCGGGCATCCTAGGGGGCTCTTTAAGGTCATATTCCAGATTCGGCTATCCCTTCGTCATCTGCAGAAAGAAAAGAATCACGGCAAAATGAATTTTCTTTTGCTTTTACTTGGGCCAAACAGATTCTAAATCAGAAATGTTGTCAGTCGTAAGCATGCAGGTGAAGTTACAGTGTAGACAAGCGATATAGGACCTATAACTGAAAATTGATGATAACCTATTTATACAAAGGTTCCCGAGTCACGTAATGTGAAACCAAGTGTCGAAGCCAAATTTCTTTTTTATTGTTATTTTGAGTGTTGCTATCTGCGATATATTTGCATTGACAAACAATGCAGTTTGGCACTGTCAAGGCTTTCTTTCTTTTTGCAAAATTACAGCTATTTGGCAATTACAATATTTGCATTAAATTTCACTTACCTAACAGTACAAGTACGAAAAGGTTGTCGCAAAGAAATCTTTACAGTTGAGAAAATTTATGCTCATTTATGCTGTAGTGGCCTAAACTGGTCATAATTAAAACAGCATATTTTTTTGTTCTTGAGCAAAATTTTTCGCTAGACAATGTTTGCACACTAAAACATTGGCCAAAATACTCCGACATGTATCACAAACAGAAACTTGCAGACATTGCGGGAATGGGGAAAACAAAACAGGCAACAATAGGTTTTCGGCAGTACGAAAAAATACCGTGTGGTCCATGTAAACTGACGACGAAAACTATATGAAAAATCAGACTGCTACGATAAGGTCCGAGCAAGCAGAAAAGAAATACGATTGCTAGCTGTGGCATCTCAATGCTATCATTACCTCACCTTTATATAAACACCATTCACCCATAACAATATCATTAAAGTTAAGAAAAGAGTGATACTCGACCAAATTTGCTTTCCCATTATGAGTGCGGTTAAACCTAAATATATATTAAATGTGGATATGACAAATTATCGGATATAGCGAAATAAGTATACATTTCTCACCGATAGCAGTGCGTAGCATACAAGTGCTAATATGAATTTCAGATATAGTTAAGGTATTTTCACGTTGGACTCTACTTCCTCATAATGAAGTTGAGCTGTAGAGCAATAGAGCATTAGTAATTGTCTGTAGCAGACAGTGCCCTTCTCTATGATTAACTGGTGATCATTATAGTTTGCATTGCTACAATTGGACTGCACGGTATTGCAACACAGACAAACAATGAAGCAAGAAACAGCAGAACTGGCTCGTGCTGCAGTGTTTCAATAGAAAACCGTGCAAGGGTACAAAGCCCAACAGCAATATCCAAGGACGCATGCAACCAAGAGCACACAGATAGGGTTACGCATGTTTACCATGCTGTAAACAGAAGTTGCAGCTACGTGAGTAAAGTATCCTATAATATTTCTCCGAGAGCTCCTTATTTTAGTAAAATTTATTAAGCTGATGAAATTTCGCAAAAATTGTAAGCGGGGAGTCGGTAAATTTCACCATGGCAACAGTGTAAGGAAAACGCTGCGTAAGAGCAGCAAAGGCAATGGTGCTTTGTGTTCTCCCTTTTCTTCGGCTGTGTTTTCTTAGCAGTGGTTTTCGCGATGAAGCAAATGAAATACCAACGTCCATAACGTGTCTCGTACACTAATCGCCTCTTATTAATACCGCTTTGTTCTAAACGTGTGGTCTACATTTCAGCTGTTAGCGGTGTACGACACCGTTGGGACACATTAAGGGAAGCTTTAGCTCGGGTGCCCCTATCTAAATACTTGTCAAAGAGAATTCGTTTTTCTCGACAACCACTGCACCAGATTTGACAAGGTTTGTTGCATTTGAAAGAAAACCTAAAATAAGTGGCTGTTGGGTTCGGATTCTTGATTTAGGTCGTCAATTTTTTAGTAAAAATTGGCAAAAACCGAAAATAAAAAAACTATCAAGTTTACAACTACAGCTAAGCAACGAAAATAGGCAATACAATGTCGTGAATTGTATATAATAGTACATCTAGAGCAGACAAAATTGATGTCTTACACATGTATAAAAAAATTTAATAATATGGAAATACAGCTCTTGCAGAACCCTTGTAAACAACGTTACAAATTCACGTAAGATATAAAATGACATATCGAATTTGTCCGCTTTCAATGATCGAATAGTTTCCATTTACGGAACCGTAATATCTGTTTTTTATGCAGAGCTATGAATCTGTAAACTTCGTGCTCGTATTTTTTTTCCAATCTTTCATATTTTTGAAAATCTTTTTCGGAAAATTCAGGCCCTAAATCAAAATTCCGCTTCCAACAGTCACTAGAATTTAACTTTCTCTCTCATATGCAACAAATTTCATTAAAATCGGTGCAGGAGTTATCTCAGAAAAAGGGTTTTGCGTTTTACATGTATTTGAATAGACCGCGTCGGAGTTGGGCCCTAGCTAAAGCTTCCTCTTAACACTGCTTTGTCCCAATAAGTGGTCTGCATATTCATTACTTAAATTGTTTACATATTGATTGCTGTGAGACATTAACATCACATTGTTCAGAATGTGTGGTCT
The DNA here is from genome assembly GCF_038994185.2 of Dermacentor albipictus. Classification (NCBI taxonomy): domain Eukaryota; kingdom Metazoa; phylum Arthropoda; class Arachnida; order Ixodida; family Ixodidae; genus Dermacentor; species Dermacentor albipictus. The sequence continues at coordinate 36,071,426 of NC_091830.1, read as the reverse complement.
ATATTTCAGTTAACTAAGCTGTTTACGGTACTTTTGTAATACATTAATGCTGCTCTTTCTTAATGCTCTGCATGTAATGTCTGCATATAATGTGCCCTAAAAGGTTATGTGATATTACTGCGAGGCATTAACATCGCCCTGTTGAGAATGCGTGGCCTATATTTCTTTCCTCTTAGAGGTTTATGGCATTGTTACAAGGCATCGATGCTGCTCTGCTCAGTAATTGCAGTCTCATTTTCAATTACATAAGGAGTTTGTTAAACCTACATTCAGAATTATCCAAATATGCATAAATAACATCAGTACTGGTCCCATGGTGAATTATCAAGACTAGGTTATCAAGGCATTCAGATGTGCCATAAATATACAAAGAACATAAAACATAGCTGCTATACTTGAATGATGACTTATGAAAAGAAATGTCAGCTGCAAGTCAACCATAATGTCATTAACTATGTGCATCTCCTACCCACATTGGTCATCACATTGCACGATGCTGAGGTTATAGCGCACATAGCTCCGATAAAAATATTTTACCCAAACATAACTCCAGCCAGCTATTGCAATGCAGATCAAGCATGCATCTTGCATCATGCTTCACTTGATACGTTTCAGGTCATAGGAACGTAAAGGAGACAATCTGGGCCCGTATTGTAACACAGTCACTTATGGCGATATTTGAGTGTGACGCACCCATACAGCACACTGTCTCAGACCTACAGGCATTAATCAACATCGCTACATTCCTGCAGCATATGCTGTCAGTGCACTCGACAGTGATATGAGCAAATGCCGATAAAGGTCCACCTTCCTACAAGTTTCTTCCATCACATATACGCCTCCGCTGGTCTAGCCAATCGATGTTTGCTGATAACTGTATCCCCGGAAGTTGACCCAAAATGCCACCCTAAGGACCATACACCTGACAATTTTCGGGCATATCTTGCTCTTCAATGCACGAACCGATTAGCTAAACTATCAGACACAGATATGAGAAAACAAGCTTGAAAACAGGTACACTTGCATTTCTAACCAGCTGAATGAACGCTTCAGTAAAGTGCGCACCAGGAACACAGTGACGTTGAGAAATATCCGTTGCCACAACGAGGAATTGCTCTCTATGTTACAACATGCAAGCGTGAAAAAGAATAAGCATCGCCAGAGTGATTGGTTGAGAATACGGCGCCCAGATTCGAGCATTTGTGGGATGCAGGTACGGGAAACTAAGCTCGCAGGTGTTTGGGAAATCACAGTCCAGAAGGATCGCCAGAATAGGTACCGTGTTTTGCAGAGTTACAGAGCGGCGGGCTAATAGCTTCGGGCTGAAAATAGAGAGGGAGAGAGAAAAAGACAGCAATAACGCTAAAGCACCTAAGTGTAAGTAAAGCTGATGAAGAATGTGTAAAGCTGTTGTCTGCCAGCATTTTTCCATATATGCACAACACTTTTTGTACCATTGGAAAATAGCTACATGTTTGACGCCCACTGTCCTGCTGCTTTAGAGCCAATGAATTACCTATAGCATCATTAAGCATGCAGTTAAAAAAAATAAGGTGCAGCTTTAGAGGCTATCATCCACGTGCTAATTCTTAGGTTAAATCTAGAAAGGTTTTTGGAAAGTCAATGGTTATCAGGGTACTAATATGGGTGAGTTGGGTGAGATTCATTATTGAAAAGCCGCACGAAATGCAGAAAAGCAAAGGTATGTGGTTATTAACTCAAAGAATTACAGACGTAAGTGCTGACTAGCTGGTACTGACAACCTGTTAGCTAATATTGGTAGTTGGTTGTATAGTCAGTGCATGTGTTTGTCAGAGCTTGTTCAAATCTGGATATGATTGGGATTTATTCAAATTCAGAAAAATCTGAATTGATGCTTCACATTTATCTGAACAGCTCCGTATTTTGGGGCTCCTAGTTTTGATCATAAGGCCATGCCACGACAGCATGAAGAAAATAAGTGAGGGGAGGCAACGGCTTTTGTCACAACAATCCCCTCGTATACATCCTGCTCATCAAGCTGCAGAGGATTCACAGCTATTATATATCACAGTGCAGACTAGTGAACTTACTATGAGCTGTTATAGTTGGTAGTCAGCACAAGCAAGCACTTATGTCTGTAATTGCTGTATTTTGTAATCAGTGCTAGTCAGCTTATGTGTCTATAATTCTTGGGAACAGAAGGCATTTGGTTCAGCAAAAAAAAACGGACACAAGTACAAACTAGTGCTGATTACCAACTCAATAATTTTCGGGACAAGTGCATACTAGTTCTTACTACCAACTAATTGGTAGTCAGAACTTGTATCTGCAAATCATTTAGCCAAATAACTTCTCTTCCCACACTGTACTTTGCATAGCTTTCAATCATCCATCTCGACCAACTTGCCAAAGTTGTTTGGAATATTTGAGAAGAGGAGGTAAGTGGTTAAATGAAATTATTTCAGACACAAGCGTCAGTTGGTAGTCAGCAATTGCCGCATTCATTTCTTTAGCCACATACCTTCTCTTCCAGCACTTGTGCTTTCCATGGCTTTACAGCTGTACAAATTATTCCACTCAATTTAACCTTTATTTTAAGCATAGCTGGTACTACAGCTATCTGCAAAAGACTGTTACATCTATCCATAAAATTAAAGCATACATAATTCTGTGCTTCATTTGGTTATATAGGCAATCCTGTGCAAAACGACTTGTTTGAAACCGACGGAAACAATGTAACAATTTCACATAAGCCCTGAAGTTAAAGCATCATACTTCTGCATTTCAGACACTTCAGATTTGTGGTAGTCGTTCTAGAAGCAATGTTGCCCATCTGTAAACTTGAGGATACAACCTTCCAGAAATGGACAGATCTTCAACAGTTTTTTGTAAAAAGCCCTTGTTTAGCTTCTAAAAGTCACCAGTTCTTTCTGAAATACAATAGACTTCGTCCACAACAGTTCGGTGGTTTCCTTTGGAGATCAGTGATGGCGGGTAGTTTGGCTCATGCATCTGTTAAGTGACCACACACCAGGCATGGTATTTTCATTTAATTTTGTAGCCAATAAAAGCCTGTTTTATACTATTTCTGATAAGATAATTAGGTGACCTACAGTTGAAACAAGTCATTGCACAATTAATTTAGCGGATGGAGTATAAGTAGCATGTTTTATCACTAAGTAGTGCATAAGGCTGCAGACAGGGACGTAATAAATAATACCACACAAGTGTTAGGAAAGTAAGACTGCTTCTCACGTCATAAAGTTACCAAAATCAATTAAAAGCCACATTGACATCAATATACCACCTTTTCACACAAGGAATTTCATAGCTCAATAAAAAACAACTATGACTGTAGGCGTATAACATTTTGTAAACTCATATGCAGCAGGCTTATACCCGGAGGACAACTGCTTGATGCTTGAAGCAAATTATTTTTATAATTAAGAGCTTCTCGTTCTAACCACCATATAAAACCTTCCATACTGCATGGCACATATATTAAAACAGCATCAACCTTAAGAGCTGAATTACAGGCGGGCTACTTAATGCTTTTTTACGCACGGCAAGACAGCCTGATAGTACAATTTGTGGTGCCGTACAAATTCCCAGTGCAACAGAGACTATGTGCTACCTGCAAGTGAAAAGAACAGCCAGTGCCGAGTTTTGCTCAAATTTTTGTTGTGAAATTGGATAGTATAGCACAACGCACAACGTTTACCTCCAATTGCTTTCCCCTTTAATGAAATTTGTCATTCGATTCCAGATATATCTAACTATAGATATATCAAGCTGTTGTCTATACTGAACAGTCGTAATATCCCCCTTGAAAATCTCATGCAAGAGCATAATGATGCACTACCCTAACATCGAACTCCCGTTCACCGCCACATTCGGTATATCAAACGTTGCACCGCGCCCCTGCAAATGCGCTTATCTTAGTGGCCATGTGATCACTTACCGCATCGTCAGAAATATTTAATTTGAGACAGCACTGTTTTCGCAGGTGCTGTCGAACAAGAGATTGCATCCGACGGGCAGTACATGCCATGAAGGAAAAATATGCAAGGTGCAGCAGTTTTGCCCGCTGCCCATATAGATATGGCTAGTGCTAACTACAGCCGTTCATTATCGGCCGGAGCAGATCTCCACTCCGATTCAAAACCGCTAAAGGCCTCCCGGTCAGACACGCATTCCACAAGACGCGAGACGCGCACGCAGTGAACCGCGGTCTCGCGTCCGGGTGACGTGGGCGTTCAGGGTTACCATTCCGAAAACCTTTCCGCAGTGCAATCGACTTCCAAACTTCCCGAGAAAAAAAAAGTAAGTCAACTTCTGTGTGTTCGATGCGGCCTTGGAGAAGAAAATCTATAAATTCCCGTTGACGGTCTCGGGAAAGTGTCCGAGACGCGCAGAGATCTCAGATAAGCTTCAAATAGGTCCATACTACATTTCGAATTATTCCGATATCAAACTATTTTGCGATTACTTTTTAGTTCGACATATCTGGGATTGAGTGTTCTACTGAGAAGCTAGGAGAAGTATGCATCAACAATGCTATCAAACATAACATGCATTATAGTATATGTTTTGTGGAGTCCACGCACAAGTGAAGGACAACATTGCGCAGGTTTTCTTCTTCGTTCGAAAGGAAGACAAGCCGAAGTGTTGTTCCGGTATAGGCAATATCTGAATCATTCATTTTTTGTCAATTAGTTTTCACTATCGCAATTTTACACTTTATCAAATTTGAATTGCGATGTTGCTCTGGATGTCATTCCGCGGTGAGAGCAATTATCTGTGGCACCGCAAGATTTCAGAAGAATAAAACTACAACACTTCTTTTTTTTGTTATGTGTGGCTTATAAGCAGAAAAAAGTATATTGTTTTTTTTGTACAACTAACTTTATGCACAGAGATACTGCACTTGGCCCTCTATAATAGCCCATGGCATTATAAATGGCATGCTTGTATGGACCACAAATTACTCACCCTCAAAACCTTGGTTGTCATGCGCTTCAGGTCTTGGAGAGTCTAAAACGTCTTCTTTTCCTTCAAGAACGCACATCAGGCACTGATGGATGCAGATGTACTGTTGCTGCAAAGTGACAAAGCAAAAAATCGAAATTTTTATTTTCAGCTGAGCCCTTATGTGAAAACAAGTAAATAATTTTGCTAATAATTGGTCTGAGAAGGCACATGCTAGGATTAGAGATTACATGAAATAATTTCAAGGAGAAACAATGTTTACTTTCAACAGGACAAGACTCCAGCATGTAAAAAGGTAGAGCAGTAAAACAAAACACGGATTTCTATCTGAAGCACTTCATCTGAAGCAGTTCCTAACAATCGAAGTTCTAGCTTTCCTTAACTATGGGCAGTTTTTTTCACACACAGTACCATTTTGATAGTGGCAGGTTTCATTAAACTGCACTTTCATTAAAAAGAAAAAGGCGGGTAGCAGAATACTAACTTGGGAATTATTATGTGCAAGGGACCTATGCAATGAGTGTGACATGAATGAAAATCGTGATATGCTGTGCCATGTCATACTGTAGCGCATGTGTTCTGGTGATCACTCTCACTGAATTATCACTGTCACTATGTTATCACACTTGCAATGGACATACTTGCTATATTGGAAACTTTGATAGCATTGTCACCAATTCGATAGTGACACAGGCCTCTGTACTTATTGAGATAGCACGTGCTACGCACATACAATCTGGAATCTATGCAGGCATCAGCAAGTGTTCCATAATTATGACTACTCATGTACGAAATATTGCATGGGCTCAAGAAGTGCGACTTCATTCGACGGAATTTGGCTACGTTCATCGCTACAGTTATGAATTAATACATTCACTGCAATGTGGGTGGTCACATGGGTTATGCTGGTATTTCTCTCTGTGGCTATGCAGGGCTTCCCTGTAGCGCTCAAGCAACATCTTTCCCCTAAAGCTTCAGAAAGCTTCAAAGGAGTATCACAACAGGTCACAACGCTCCTCAAGGGTATGACGTGTGACCCACCAGTGGATCATGGTGCACAAGAATCAGCACATCAACAAGGGCCGCCGTAGTGAACACGTTAATTATTGCTGTGCTCTTTGAGCACAACCTGTTTTGATAGAAACATTGAAATTCTTTCCATTCAAAATTTCTGCCATTACTTCTGTCTGTCTGCCATCACTATCCTGAGATAACAAACAGTAATAAAGGCTCCTTACCTCATTCTGGACCATCCAGACCCGCTCGCGACGCATCTCGTAGACAATCCCAAAGATGTCCACCGTGTCATACTTGCGTAGGCCTTGTAGGATTCGGTCCAGCGCAATAAATGTGCCAGAACGACCGACACCGGCGCTAGACAAAGAAAAAGGTGCCACGAACATGAATGTTGAGCTTCAACCCGCACCACATTTATTCACATGTCATTGGCCAAAGGCCCCTTAAAGAAATGCATGTATGCGTCCACTAAGCATCACATTTTTGTGTTTATAATTGCTAACCCATGATACAGGGCAAGTGAAGTGAGCAAAAATGATCTTTGCCTGAAAGATGTGTTCTCAAAACAGCTGTGTTCCTTCAAGTACTTGAAAAAAGAACTCGGCTCAATTGTACAAATACAAAGGAAACCTTCAACTACAGTATTGTTTTTCTGTTGAGAAATCATTGGTCTTGTCCCCACTCTCTGTTGATGCATGCTGCTGAGGAGCACTCTCCATTTGCATCAAACTCGTTTAAAAAATATTCACAGGATGGTTATGACTGTCCAATGCAAATATTTATGCATTAGCTGCAGTGTGGGCTAGGCATTTTTGCTCCCTATCTCAAGTTCGTTGAATCACTTAGGGGTTTGAAGGTCCAGTTCCTTCCATGACATTTCACTGTAAAGAATGCATTATATATCTAATCTACTGTGCTCTTCTCCAGTGCTCGAGCGCTTGCTGGCTTTCTAAGCATACACTGGTGCAGCCAAAGGTGATATGATAATGACGGCATGGCATTGAGATGACAATACTGAAATGACGAGGATAGCATAACAATGACAGCATGACAATGACGGCGTGACGAGAGTCGAATGATGAGGCTGGAATGACAACAATGGAATAACCATGACAGCATCACTATGACTGTTTGGTGATTCCATGACAATGACTGTATGACAACAACGCAATGATGACAATGACACGAAAACATCAGCATAATCGTGATTGTGTGACAGCATGATTACAGTGGAGCAGTGAAGAAAGAATGACGTCAATAAAACGATGACGGTATGATGACAATGCGATGACAATGATTGTCAGATGATGGCAGCGTGACAAAGACGGTGTGACGGTGACTGTATGATGAGAATTGGATGAAGATAATGGTGCAATGACTGTATGGCGACAATCGCTTGATGATGACAGCACGACAACAGCAAGACGATGATGGTGTTGTGACGATGGCACATACTGATGGCATACCCGGTGGTTGCACAACCTGTGGAAGCTGTACACAGCACTACCCCTGGGATCGCCCACCCGTGCGGATTATGCCAAAGTGCCAAATCGTGCAACGAGCTAAGGAAAGCTAATGCTTTACAAGTGCAAATAGTTCACCTCGTCAAAGGCACAACGTGGGTGAGTGACATGGAAATTTGCAGATGCCAGAGCTGGTAATCAGCCAGCCAACCACAAAAGGAATCATGGCCACTCCAGATGTAAACCAAATCAAAGCAGGAAAGTGCAGGACAGTTTACTCTATCACTTTACTCGTTTCACGAGTAGTATTGACAAATAAACATCAAACATTATGTCAGTTGGCAAGTTGAGATACAATTATTGGAATGAACATTTTGGCACACAATGGCAGTAAAGAAAGTGAACAAAATGGAGTGCCTTGGGGGAATAAGAGCCATTCATACTACTACATAAATGTCAAAACAATTGATAGTGAATTAATTAGCAAACGGACCATTGGGGTTCGCTTTGTGATGTCAGCGAGTTTATATTAATTTCACTGCGGAAGCAGAATCCCACTGTATGCTACGAGTGTTTTTTAAATGGATCTGTTAAGGCTAAAAGAAAAACCCTGTATAGATATATAAGTTATAAACATTTCTTTGATTCATATATCATTTGAGAGATTTAGTGATTTATTGGCATACTATGCAAATGCTTAATAATGTAATGGACATGCACTGTTCCTCTCACACAAAAAGATTTTCACAGAATACACTTGCACAATAAAATTTATGCATTACCTGCAGTGGACGACAATGGGCTTGGTGTCAGGGATGACTCGCTCCCTGAATGCTCGGACAAATTTCACCAGCGTTTGCGGCGGATCAGGCACCCCGAAGTCCGGCCACGTCGTGAAGTGAAAATGCCTGACTATTCGGGATTGGTCTCCCTGTAAAGGAAGTGCAAATGAGCGTTTTTTTTAGTGGGAAAATGAATATGTATGACCTCGAAAAGAGAATGAACACAATGGCTATTCCCACATATATCGCTAAATATATTCCCTCACTGTTTTAGCAGGCTAACCACCACTTCGCATACTAGATCTTACAAATTGGTGTTCCAAGCAACCTGCGTGCCCACTTCAGGTGATGACAGACAGCGCAGAACTAACTTTTTTTGCATACCCCATACACAGCACTCTTCTGTCAAACATGACACACTATGCTGGAGCGATGACACGTGAATGCAAGATACCAAAAATACTTTGGAGCAAGGGCAACGTTTCATGGGGTGCTGGCCATAGGTGCAGAAAAAGAATACACATGTATCTCGGCTACTTGTGAGGCGAGGCAAGAGCCTGTGTAGTGCATTGCGACATGCCCACACTTCACAACATTCACATGCCGCATGGCATTAACAAATACAGCTAAACAATAAGTGTACTTAGCAGCACATCTCAGTCGATATGCCGACAAGATATTGCTTGGCTTTGACCATCCTCCTCCGATTAGTTCTGCTTCATATTATTGTGCAAATTACCCTTGCACCATCTTGGCTCAGGTCCTCATTCATTTGTTCCGAGTCAAACTGCTTCAGGTTCAATAATGCAATTTGCCACCGATACTATAACAGCCACGGGATACGGGAGACAGCGTCTACTCACCCGGGAAACCTTGAATTCTGAGATGGTCCAGTCGGCGTATTGCGACTCATTGAGAATGGTGACCTGGATGTCACCGTAGTAGACGGGCTGCGTGTCGAAAGGCCAGTAGTGGTCGCACTTCTCGCGCCCTTTCTCTATGCAGCGTGTCAGCATGACAATGGCACGGCAGTTCTGTTCCCATACCATGCGCCACATGTCGTCACGCGTGCTGTGTAGTGGGCCCTGGGTCACGATGAACTCACGGGGAGAGTTGAAGCCCTGGCGCAGTTGGGGAAAGAAAACATCATTAGGTGCTAGAAAGACATAGGATGGAAAGTTGATAAGCGCGGCGCATTTCAAATGAAAAAAAAGAACTAAAGATATACATAAACAAGAACGGGGAATCAACGGATAAGTGCAAGAGTGCATAGAGATGGACGAGTAATGACGAACACCTCATGTTTTATCACATAAAGCTAATGCGCTTAAGGCTAAATATGCAAAAAAAGGAAATGGTTAACACGAAAGTTAGCAAAAACGGTCTGCAAACTAGGCAACAAGAAAAAGGATACAGCAAGAAGTGGAGAATCAGTAACAGAGTTTGCATTCTTAAACATAATTAACCATTTACAAGGTGTTTCTTCCAGCGGTTTGTCTGCATTCCTGCCATTCATTGGCATGTTTCGTGTTTTTTTTTCTTTTGCAAGTACTCCTACCTAAATATAGGCTGGCTTTTCACGACAATACTTGAGCTATGAGTCGGTGTGTTTCGTTGCCTACTTTTTTGTGAAGTTGCCCTATTCTCATTTGAATACCAGCATTCTACAACACAAGATCTGTTTAGCATTGATATCATCCCAGCATCAGTGCAGTCGGTTGCAGAGGTCGCATCAATGACCATTCCTCTTGTTCTAATACAGCCAAATGCGAGCAAATGGTTCTCTAGCCGAGATTAAAAATGGTCGCATTTTCCTGGAGTAACCTGCAACAACCCAACCTGCTCTATAACCACTGATTTCCTTATCTTTAGTTATCTTTCCATCTGACTTACTGCTCCCCTTGGCTGCATTCCCTTCCCTTGGTACCCATTCTGTTGCTCTAATAGACAGCTACTTATATGATCTGCAAATCATGTGACCAACCTCAAACCCACACGTTCCTCCTCTTCTCCACTAGAGTGTATGCACTGCCTACTTGCATTTTATTCCTATTATGTATTGCCATCTTTATGTCATACAAAATTACACCTGTCATTTCCCTTTACATTGCTCACATAGTTTTTAACATTCCTTTAAAATTTCTCGCTTATTCTATCCCAGACCCACAGATCGACATGACAGTAGAACACGTTGTTTATCCTTTTTTTAAGGACAATAGTGGACTATTTGGGATGAATGTGGTTAGAGTTCAGCTATTTACTACCAGTAAATATGCTGCAACTAAACAAATGAAATATTTTATCAAAAATATGAGGTTTAATGTCCTAAGGCAGCCTGCAGGCTTTGGTAGACACTGTCACAGAAAACCACAGAATTATTTAGGCAACTTTCGATTCTTTATTGCAGCAACTAAATTTTAAGCACATGGGCATTTTTGCACTCTGCCTCCATTGATGTGCAGCCGCCAAAGACGAGAATGAAACCCAGAACCTTTTTGCTCAATAGCAGTACACCATAGCCACTGAGCCAATGTGGCGGGTCACTGATGAAATCAAAGCACCAATTCAGAGTAAGCAGTGATTAAAGAGTTAAACAGCGATGGAGAAGCTCACTGGAATATAGTTGGCGTTGATGTAGTCCGAACCGTCCTCGTCATCAGTGGGTAGCAGCTTGACGCGCGAGTGGTCATACGGCAGGATGTTCGTGAACCGGTTTTTGGGCCGGTTCACCGGTAAGTCGGCTGCACCGCACGGCTTGTCTCGGCCGACATGCTTGAGAAGCTCGAATTCCTCGGAGAACCGGAAGTCCGAGTCTGCCGACATGATGCGGTAGTGTTCGAGGAAGTCCTTGAGTTTCACTGGACGACTGGTTATCTGTATTCACAGCGGACACACCGTCAAGCCAGTGAGTACCTTGTGAACTCCGTGCAGTCACCTAAATGATTGTTTTAGTGAGATGTATTGGTATAAATAGGTTGTGATCTGATTTTCCTTTGTGAGTAGTCATAACCTACATAAACCAGCAAGAACATACTGCTACTATTTATAAGTAGGCTGGCAAGCCAACTAATGTCATCAGTAACCCTGACCAGGTCATGTTCTGAATAAATGCAGGCATCGAAAGTAATGTTCAATTTCATCTATATGCAGCATGGCAGGGCATAATGAAAGCCAAAACCCATACTTTTTCTCTCGCAGTCCTTCTTAATGACTTTATCAAGCCCACAGGTGACAAATGAACCTTGCGGCACAGAAGTGCTTGGGCTAGTATTAATACGTTATTAAAGTTTCAGCACTTTTTGTATATAAACAATAACCTGTGTTTTTGCCCTACCAACTTGGAAATAGGTTTTCCTGTTTAATGCTGTCTTCTCTTCACTCAGATAGTGCAACAATGTTTTATATTCTGTTCCACAACAGCCACTAGCAATAGAAACTAGCCATTAACTACCAAGTCACACAATAAAAGAGCTTACAAGAGATTTGTTGGAGTTGACAAGATTCTGCATAGTGATCTTAGGATGACAGCTGCAAACCCAATCACAAATCATTGGTTATTTGTGTTATGTGTAATACTAGTCGGACACGGTAGGCTCTGAAAATCCATCAGCAGTTCCTGAAGCAATCAAGCTCGATAAAATTTTAACTCTGTTTAAAGCCGTGGCACATTTTGTCCTTCAGGATACGGTACTTACCATTTCGCTTTCAGCTATGGAGACAATGTCATGGTCCTTGGAATGAGGGTCACCTCTGGAGTGGGGTGCGAAAGGTCCTAGACGCCGGCGCCTCAGGAAAACCAATAAGACAGCGAGTATAACCAATAAGGAGAGAGGAACTAGGATGCCAACAATCAGGGGAGTGTTGTCTGGGTCTGGAAGAAAGAACAGAGAAATGGCAGTCGTCAAATGATGAATTTGCACTAATGTTGTTCTTGTGGCCTCAAAACATGGCTCATACCCAACCTGCACTGTAAGATTATGATGATGGACCTCCTTTATGGCTCGTACCCACTAAGGGGGACAGGCCAGGAATCGAGTGACCGGAGGTAACTCAAGATAATTCTTATTTGAAAAATCAGAAACGCAAATGAAAAGGAAAAAAAACAAAAGAAAATATTGCAATACCTAGTAGACTAGTATGTGAATGAGCAGTCAGACTAACTGAAGGGTGAACTTTAAAAGAAGTTACACCGAAGAGGCGAATAAATGGAATGTTAATAAAGAATTTGAAGAAACCGATTTCAGTTAAATAAATGCTGATCCGATAGGTAGAATAAAGTTAGGCTCAGAAATGAAGTTTTCTTCTTTGTCATCACTATAGCACAATGCATTGTCTGTACCTATATTTGACATAAGAATTGTTACAGCGCAAACACATGCAGCCACGAAGTATGAAGGACAGGACACAAGCGCTGTGTCCTGTGTCCTGTCCTTCATAGTTTGTGGTTGCATGTGTTTGCGTTGTAACAATTTTATGTCAAGTACGCACCAATTCGCCCAGAAAGAAGTTTTAATGATGTACCCATATGTAGTCGCTAAACACTATGGTTATTTATTTTTATACTTAGTTGTCACAATCTTATCAACGTACTTGTCATGAGTTCTTGCACTAAAAGGGGGGGGGGCAAGTTTACAAAAAATATTTTGAGCGCAAGGTTATCAAATGAAAAGCAATCGAACATATTCATCATTATGCAGGAGCAAATATTTCGAACACAGCATTTATATAACTCATTTGCAACAAAGAAGTAAATAAATGACCGGGCATAAATCACTTGTATAACAGTCATGACACCACAGGGTAGTCTATCATCGCATAGTCAATGACTATAGGATATTCGTTTCACAGGAGTCAGAATGCCGACTGTCTGGTTATATATACAGTTAAACCTCTATATAACGAAGTCTGTAAAATCGGCAATTGGCTTCCTTGTATCGAAATTTCGTTGTGTTGAAATTCAACCTTTTATGCAAATAAGAACAGTCGCCGATCGATTTATCTTAGACGCAAAGGGGCCGCATAACTTTCTAAGTTATTGCAAAATAAAAAAAAGTAAATTTGAATGAGAAAACAATTCATTTTGATAAATTTGGGAGTCGGCGACGAATGACACGGTTTCATGCCGCATACATCGACGATATCTTCACATTGGATGCACGAATTAAGCGAAGTCAGCCACGCTTTCGCGGGCACTCCGCCCCCGTGGTTGACAGCGTCACCCGCACTGGGACGACGCTATCAGGGATAGCGCCGGTAGCGGGGAGCGCATTCTTTGTCTGCCTTTCGCTCCAATGGGTCACCGAAACTACAGATTACGCAACCTTCAATACTAAACGCGCGGGAAGACAGCTAACATGGTGCACATGCCGTCTCGGCACGCCCACTCTTATGCACACGTGGCAGATCACCTCTAAAGCCGGGTGCGCAGCTGCGTATAACCTCAGCCGTGCACAGCCACGCAGAGCCATGGCCGAGACGCGCGCTAACTTGCCCCCTACTCCACCCCCCCCCCGCCCGCCACACCCTCATGCCCGCTTGATTGCGTCACGTTTGCTCGCGCGGGAAGCGTCATTCGCGAAGCCACCATGTTGTTTCACTCTCGCACACGTTCACTCGCAACTAAGCACACAGTGGGCGGGACGCGATAGGATCTTATCGCACTTAGACTTTATACGGAACATGATGCGGCTAGACTTCGGCGGTCGCTGATTTGAGAGGTGCATTTGCAAGCAGCCGCTTGTCCATCTGCAACCGCGGAAGTTTCCATTTAGTGTCTCGGCATTTCTTTGCGGCGGCAGTGAAATTTCATTCTGTTGAAATTGCATACAAACACATATCGTTATGTTGCGGTTCTAAATACATGGTATTTATGTACAAGAGTTTATGGAAAGTTAAGTACTACGTTATTGCGACAATTTCGTTATATTGAAGTTCGTTATGTCTAGGTTTAACCGTATTTCAGGGCCGTCTCTTTCCTATCAGAAAAGAAAGACAAGCACTTTGTTGTAATATTCCAGTGTTCATCTACAATTTAGTCTACTTCCACACGAAAATAATCTCACCTGTCTGGATTGGGTACGAGTAGACAGTGTCGGTAAACTTGTCCGGCGCGGTGTAGGCGCGCACTTTGACCCTGTAGGTCGAGCCAGGTTTTAACGGTCCATTGCAGTAACCCTTGTCACCCTTGCAGTCTTCTGAACCAATCACGAATTCCTCGGTGAGAGTGCCATTGAATGGGTAGTACGGCTCTGTCACCTGCACCATGAACAATCGCCCAGTTAATAATGACCTCTCCTGCCATCGTAAATTACGAGATGTGTGAAATACTGTCAATGTAAGTGGCACGTTGCACACAGCCAGTCGCATTACATGTTTGTGTTAGCCAGCTGGGAGCATAATACCCTGGTCACACTGGGCACTTTTGGCCACGATCACGCCTATTTTGGATTGAATTTCTCGATCAAGATAGGCTCTCTCTCACAGCTTGTGCAAAGGAGCCAATCATGATTGAGGAGTTCGATCCCATTCGAACACGACTGCAACTGGAAATGCGCATGTGACACCCGTATTATTCAGCACCATTCATGCCCATGGTGATAAATGTGGAACATATCCTTTCAACCACAAGCGGGAAGGAAGACGAAGACGACGAGTGATAGGCTCGGTTCCGAACGCCCGTCTGTAATTTTAAGTCTTTTTTAGCAAGTGTAGAGCTCATTTTTACTCTTTGTGCACCTCTTTCACCAAACGCCGGTCTGGGGGTCACCGTCCTGCGAGAGAAGCACAGCAAGCGGCTCCCGAAGCGCACCGGACCGAAGCAGCGAGGCGAGCCTCCGCCGTCGGCCGCCCTTCGTGATGCTCTGATGGCATCCGTCGCAAGCAATCAGCAATCAGGTCAGCACGTTGCTTCTGTAGACCACGGAGAAGATGAACAAGCAAGGAAGAGGCTACGTGAAGATGACATCGACACAAGAGAATCTGCAGGAGACAATGAAGAGATGGATCAGACAGCCTTCACTGTTGTCTCTTACAAAAAGAAAAGAGCCGCAGGTGTTCCTGTTATATTCAAGCCAACTCAGCCTGACAGCAGCTTATGGAGAGTAAACCCGAATCTTCTGGCTTCTGCGGTCGTGACAACAGCCCAAGAAAAGATACTCAGCCACCGTCTCAACAAGGATGGAAGCCTCATGGTGACAGTCTCTACACTTCCCGCAGCCAATCGTCTCCTCACAGTGACAGATCTATCGGGCATTCCTGTAGAAGCTCGAGTTCCATACTCCTACTCTGCCACGTACGGGAGGATACAGGACGTTCCTGTTGAGTACTCAGATGACAACCTCAAGGAGTATTTGAGCGAACAAGGCGTCATATCTGCTAAAAGGCAAGTTTTCTACGTCCCTAACGAAGATGGCGTAGTAACGGAAACCCGAAGACGCTCGGTCATCCTGGAATTCGCTAAGGACGCCCCTTTACCAAACCGAGTGTAGCTTGGATTCTGCAGTTATCCCGTGACGGAATACATGGGGTCTGCTACTCAATGTTTCAGATGTCAAAGACACGGACATATAGCGAAATATTGTAAAGGCCCCATCCGCTGCAAGATATGCGCTGGTCCACATACGCATAAGGAGTGCACGTCACGTTCCCAGCCTCGGTGTGCAAACTGTGGAGCTGAGCATGCTGCGTCATACGGAGGGTGTCCTAAAAAGAAATCAGCCACTCTTGCACGGACTATGGAGCAAATCCAAGGAAAAGTACGGAAACGACGAGAACCACCACCGAATCCGGATGTGATGTATACATCTACAAACCAAAAGCAACACGACACGGTGCAGCGCAGCGACACGACTTTGAAAAAGTCCTACGCCTCAGTCGTGAAAGAAAACCAGCAAAGGCCTTCAACTGCAACGAATCCATCAATGCCCTCAAGTTATATAACCTCAACCCCACGACAGCAACAAGTGTCCTCAAGGTCGCAGCAGAAGAACAGGAAGAACCAAGAAAGGTCGTTAGATGGTAGCACTACAAATGAGATATCAAGTGTGCTGATTCCCATGATGTTCGCCGCACTCAAGGCTATTCTCCGTGCCAGCCCATCGTTTAAGAGCATCCCTGTAGTAGAGGCCATCCTGGCTTTGGAACCGCTAGTGTCGTCTTCTTTCACGGCGCAAAGCCGTGATTCTTCACAGTAGCAACGATGGCTTCGCCAACAATCGTCTCACAAGCGGTGTCCACCAACAAACACTTCCGCACATGTACTATATTCCAGTGGAACGCTCGCGGATTGCGCTCGAAGTTACCAGACTTTAAGCATCTTACGCGAGTGTACCGATTCCCTTTTTTAGTCATTTCCGAGTCTCGCGTCGACGAGCACTTTAGGATAAAGGGGTATTATTTTCATCATTCAAGGCGACAAAATGGAATTAGCCGACTGCTCGTTGGATTTCGCAACGACATACCTGCCTCTGCGATTGACGTAACACCACATGACAAGAACGAATATATTTGCGCAACCACAGTGATTGCATCCAAAGTGTTTACCCTAATCGGCGTCTACTTGGAACCAGAATCACCTTTCGACGTGACCAGATTGGAAAACTTGTTGACAAACACTCAGTCGCCACATATTATTTGTGGCGATTTCAACGCACATAACGAGATCTGGGGCAGTTCACATACATGTGGTCGGGGTGCCAAGCTGGCGAAGCTTTTTGCAAAATACAATATAGAGCCCTTGAACGATGGCAGCATAACGTACCTGAAAAATCCGACGACTGTTAGCTGCATTGACATCACATTCGTATCAAGTCAAGTGGCCCCGATGTTCGGATGGTGTACAGATTTCGAGACTCGAGGTAGTGATCACTACCCGATCCTAATCTCTGCCCTGGATTTTCGGACGTCGCCCAGAAAAGTGAAACTGAAGTCGGTAGACTGGGAAGCTTACACAGCAGCCGTAGACAAAGGAATCACAGCCTCGACTATAAATACAGAAATAATACCGACAATAGCTCATTGCCTCAAACAAAGTACCCGCTCTGCCACTAAGCATTGCAATGTACCAACAAACGACGAGGAATTTGAAAGGTTATGTGCCATTCGAAGGCGTGCCGAAAGGAAGGCTCTACGTACTAAGAATATCGAAGACCTCAGATCTTGTCGACGGGCACAAAGGCATATACGACGTTACCTCACCAAACTGGACCGAAAAAGGTGGAGGGACTTTTGTGGGACACTGGACATACGACAACCGCTGAGCAAAATCTGGCGAGTCGTCAGAGGCATTCGCAAAGAGCCGCAACAGCTTTATCCTTTTATCGCCCTCTCATTACATGAACGCGCATCCCTGAAAGAGGTGGCAGAGCAGTACTGCAGGCTCCATTCCAACGGGGCACAACCTTTGCGGCAAATTGCAAATCGTCAGCCTAGTCCACCTCGAGCTACCCTTCCTGACTTAGAATTACCATTCACCATCGAAGAGCTCACGGCAGCAATCAGCGACGTAAACAAGCGATCATCACCTGGCCATGACGGCGTGAGTTATGAAGCGCTCGCAAAACTATGCCACACATCTCGCCTACGCCTTCTGGAGTACTACAACGCCTCATGGATAACTGGGGAGGTTCCTACGGAATGGAAGCTTGCGAAAGTCATTCCGATATTGAAACCATCAAAGCAGCCAACGAATTACGCCTCCTTCAGACCCATATCTCTGCTTAGCTGCGTAGGGAAGCTATTCGAAAAAATGATCTACAAACGACTAAATTGGTTCCTGGAAACTGCAAAAGTTTACCCGGAGGAAATGAATGGCTTCCGGCAAAATAGATCCGCAATTGATAATGTCATTGCCTTGGTTTCATCACTTGAAGAGGAATTGGTCTCTGGAAACATACCTACTGCATTATTTTTAGACATTCAGGCAGCATATGATTCGGTCTATCATACAGCGATACTTGACGCTTTGGAAACTCTTGGTCTTGGAGGACGGCTCTACGCATGGATTGCAGACTATCTTCAAGGACGCCAACTTTTCATGTGTACCCCGGAGGGCCCCACAGCGCTTTATGCCGTCGAGAAGGGAGTGCCACAAGGAGCTGTGTTAAGCCCGATATTATTTAATTTAGTCCTCATCCATCTGAAAAGAAACCTGCCCCCTGGCGTCAAAATCACACTGTATGCGGACGACATCTGCATTTGGAGTGCGGCGCGTTCCCGCAGTACCACCCAACAACGCCTCCAGAGAGCGCTAGCAAATATATCGGCCTACCTAAATCCAAGGGGTCTGAAATTGTCCCCCGACAAAAGCGTTGCCATGGCTTTCACGCGGAGGCGTATGGAAAAATACCCACTAGTGTTGGGTGGTCGCGCCCTTCCATACGTCAAGACGCAAAGGTTTCTTGGAGTGACGATCGATAGGAACCTCACATGGTCGCCCCAAGTGAAAAAACTGAGTGAGAAGATTTCCTCGGCGTCGCACGTATTCCGATTTTTAGCCGGATCACAGTGGGGCAGCAACTGTCGATCAATGGTGCTCCTCCATAAGGCCTACGTCGACGGAACACTACGATATTACCTCCCGATCCTGCACAAAGTGTCTCCCACAAGCAAGAGAAAACTCGAGGCAGCACGAAACAACTGCCTTCGCGTATGTCTTGGCCTTCCGAAGGGGTCATCCCGCTCAGGGACTGTAGCAGAAGCCGGATGCCTGCCTCTGGAAGTGCTATGTTCGCAGGAGACACTTCGGATACACCTCCGCCACGTCATTCATACGAAGAATCACTTTTTAAAGGATATTTCCAGAACCCGTGCTACATCCAGCTTTGGGCAGGCCGTCGGAAGCATATCTATTTCGATTCCTGCTCAGGCGTCACGAATTATGCCGCGAAACATTCCACCATGGACACTGTCCCCACTGGAAATCGTACCATACATACCTGGAATCAGTTCGAAAAAGAAAATGCCGCAAGCAGCGACTTATCAGATAGCTTTAGAATATATGCACAAAGAATACGCAGCCGCAACGCACATTTTCACAGATGGCTCTACAACTCCACATCGTTCATCATGCGGACTTTTTGTTCCCTCTACAGGACAACGATTCTCGTTTCGTCTTGAGCGAGCGACATCATCTACTTCAGCGGAGCTCTATGGCATTAAGGAGGCCCTTGTGTATATACTTCGACAGCAGCCCTACAAAGTATATGGAACAGGCACAAGCGTTGCAATAATCAACCAGCAGCATTTGACATTGCTTATCTTCACCACAGGGCTAAGATTGCTGGGCATTGCATAAAGTTCCAGTGGATACCTGGCCATGCCGGCATTTCGGGAAATGAAAGAGCGGACGAAGCTGCCAGAAATGGACTCCAATACCGCAAATTCAGAAGAACATATTTTACAAAAGCCGACGCTTCAACCATGGCAAAAAAATATGCCTATCAAGAAAAAGACCGCATCTTGAATCTGCCGCTTCACCAAGACAACTTCCTACGTTACATTGACCCAGAAATGAGACCGAAAATTCCACGACCACTTCCTCGACACTTAGAGACATTGTACCATCGTCTTCGACTGAACGTGGCATACACGAACAATTATCTGTACCGCATAGGACTTACCACTAGCCCATACTGTGATAACTGTCGCAACTTAGAGACAATTGAGCACGTATTACTAGAATGCCCCGCGTACCGCGACGAGAGACAATTTTTTGAGCACCAAATGGACATGATTTGCCCCGAACCGTTAACGTTACCGACCATCTTAGGTCCAATGCCCGGCCCTTCGAAACAGCGACGGGTTTTGGATTTATTGTTCAAATACCTGACAGAAATTGGTCAAATAGGAAAGCTTTAAGAATTGCATCCTTCCTATACAAAAGCCTAAATTTACCCGCCATGTCACCTGTAAAATTAGTATCAGGTCCAATCGGACATTTCATATTTATTTTTATCCTTTTTTTTTCTCCCACTCTTATCTGAAATCTTTTAATCCCATTCCCCATCCCTATACAGAGTAGCATGCCAGCGGTTATATACGCGCCGGCAAAATTCTCTGTTTTTCTAATAAAGAGCCCTCTCTCTCTCTCTCTCAACCACAAGCTTCATAGTATACTGAGATGCTGGCTTCCGCAGGCAGTGATTTATTTTTTATTTCACTTTCATTTCCAGATTTCCTATTAATTCTACATTTGCAGTTAACTTCCCATTTGCTTTCTGTGGTTTTATTGTTTGGTAAATCATAGTGTTGCAACACAAAAGAAGTTTAAGAGCCCAGCTAAGCAAACGACTGACGTAAAATATTACAAAGAAGATCATCTAGGTCCTGGGAACGAGCCAGTTTCTGCCTTGGCCTCTAGCTTGCCTAGTCTTGTAAAAACGATACAATGCATATGGTCTGTTTTTCTGTGCGTATCCACATGTAACGTTTTGTTGAAGGTGCGGGGTAATGAACACTATGCAATATGTTTCTTGCCTTACCTCTTGCAATGAAACTATGATTGTTTCCCCAAACAATAGGATTGTTACTGTGCAATAAGCTTCAGCCATCTTAAGTTCTGAAATCTGCTTGGTTCAGAAGTATGCGATAGCTTAGCCTTACAAGCAACTTTAAACATTGTTTTAGGTGTATCGTACCTGGTATGGAGGCCAACTATGGAAGCTCTGCACTTCTGACCACGTTGGCAGGTTCGCACTGGCCGCATCCTTTGAAACATCTTCGGCCACAATGAGCGTGTATGCATGAATCGGACCGTGGCTATTGGCAAAGAAGTTCTTGCGGAAGCTGACCCGGATCGTCGCTGTCGTGTGGGTCACCGACTTCGGGAAGACAGAGTCGCTGGGCTTCGGTGGGGCTGCGTTATAAGGCAACGGTTATGTTATGTGTCAGTGTGGTTTAGCATTTGCGTATGCAGGGCAAGTTTAGGTAATTGGGCCTTGCATATGTAAGACACGCTCACATCAACACAGGTGCTTTGAGAGGCGCCATGATATGAAGGGCACCAGAATAATTCTGACATCTTGGGTTTTTTATTGTTCAATGAAATCTCAGTAAATAAGCTGTTTTTTCGACATTCAGTGATGACCGGAATGTGGTTGCTGCAACCAGGAGTTGTACCCACAACCTTGCACTCAGAAGCAGATCACTACAACTACTGAGCTTCTAGAGAGGGCAACTAGGGAAAAGTCTAGAATGTAGATTAGAGATGGAATACATCCTCTAGCAAGGTTTCAGGGAGCCTGTGTGTGTATATATATATATATATATATATATATATATATATATATATATATATATATATATATATATATATATATATATATATATATATATATGGAAGCTATTATAATATAATGGGAGTATTCTGGTTCAATAAGATATTGCGGGAAATTGTGCGCTCTTTGTCCTATTGCTTGCTACCTCTTTCACGCTGTTGCAATATGTTCGCACACCTCTTACACTGATAATATCATGAGATTTTATTTTAGCACATAGACGCGAGTCCTTTTGTACTGCTTGCACCACTGAAACACCTTGGTGCGAGTCATAAAAGTCTGAGCTAAAAATGCAACTGCAGTACTCCCAATGCCTCACATGTTTACATAAAAGCCGCTCATGATCCTTAACCTTCTTCATCATCACGGATAAAAAAAGCAATTAATAAATCATTTTCATTACATACCCCAGATGGGCATTGTCTGTTCCCATTTCCCTTTTCCACCAGGGCCAATCTTCGTGTGTGCTTGAATCTGAAATGGTAAGTGTATTCAAGTATGCGAGCTGTGACAATGATGGATATAAATGACTTATTTATTTCTGATGATTTAAAGGAATGAACCAGATATGGTGTCCTCATATGAGTGACGGTTCTGGTAAAAAAATCTGGAATTGGTAAAACACTGGGAGGAAAAGCTATTTAATCGTAAGCAACAAGAAGGCATTCTGCTTGTTGCTTACGTCTTGTTGCTTACGTAAGAGAATGTCATGCTAACCCCAAACCTACAGATGTGCACGAACATAACTTTGCGTTCTATTGATTGATGAGAAAGGAAGCTTGGTAATTTTTTCAAGTCCATGGTTGTCATTTAAATTTGCACCCTATATCCTCCAAGGCACAGGCATGTGCACCAATTGTTGCCATGCAACATTTCCGTTAGCTAATTTCACGCCACACTTTGGTAATTATAAATAGTTTGCATTGTCCGCTTTATATCAAATCATTCTCTCGCAATTTAAAAATTCTACTACAGCGTGCTTGATTTCTACTTGCCCAAGTTTGTCTTTTGCAGAGTTTTGAGCATATATTTTTATTACCTCAAAGACATAGGTTCGTCCAGGAATAAGGTTTGAGATGACTCCCTTTGTTTCAGTTGGTTCAAACAGTTTGTGGCGATAGGTCAAGGAACCCTGAAACAAAAACAAGGACAACAACAAACTCCTTTATAGTCTTCATACTGTTCCTAACAATGATTTAGATTGAAGTAGAATGAATCACAGCTACTAATGCATGCCAAATGAGACTCTGACATTCGATCACAGAAAAAGTAAACACTTACAATGACTCTAAAAGATGTAATTGTCCAAAATATTCAATTATTGTTCCATGTGAACTATTAAGCAATTGCTAAAGGATGATGGATTAATGTTATGTTGTCCTGTATAAACGTGCTCTTTTGCACATAACTTTAATATTTGACATAGTTTTTATAGATATTAAGATCTCCAGATACAATGAAATGCAATTCCACACCCTCAAAGCTTGAAAAATGAAACGTGGCGATTTTTTTCCGAATGCAATGTATGAAGAAATCTTGCTTCCATAAGGCTGCACAAAGTCTACATGTTCAGGTAGAAAGACTAAAGAATAGTCAGTTCCCTAACAGCCTGATTGCGTCAATTGCTAAAAAACCGCTAAGAACAATGAATGAGAAATATTGACGATTATAGGAATGGCAGCGCATGACCTATGGTATTTCCATTGATACATAATATTTTGTGCAAGCTAAAGAAGAGTCAGCAAGCACGATGTAGAAACAGTTCTCTGTCCTGGATAAGCTGACTGAAATGTGTAAAAAGGTGAATAGTTGCAATGAAAAAACTCACAGAATAAAGAAGTGCAATGTAAACCGCATGCAAAAATTTGCAGATTGCAAAAAAACAAGGTTTTGCTAGTATAACTTTCGCCTGCAGAAGAAGGTACGTTGGACAGATAAAAAGGAGTTTAACCCATGGTAAAGAGAGCACTGAAATGACTGCTAGCAGATAAAGCTTCCAGGTTACTTAGCATCTAATGTGTCAACAGTGTATAAGTACACAACAGTTAGAAAAAAAACTATTATCCCATGTGCGCGATTAACCGAAAAAATTACAAGCAATCCATGCACCATGGCAAATAAACATGCAGTAGAATGTGTAAGTACATCATCAATAATTGTTTCAAAATAAATTCGATTGATGCAGAGAAAGTAACAAAACTAACTGCTGATGATACTGCTGATTGGGCTTGAGGGATGCAAAAAGAAAGCAGATGCATACTGTGTGTACACCTTTATCTTTCTTTTTGCTGATCATCTTGTTGCCGCAAGTGTACACATATGCACAAAACTCATCTGAAATAAACAGTTGCTAGTCTCTTTGTGGTGTGCTTTGTTCAGTATTAAAGTAGTTTTGTGCAAAACGGTCGTGTTTATTCAAGAAAATGTCTAAACAACTGGTCACAATTGCAGCCTAACATTACAATATTACATTACTTTCTCCACAACGTTTACTAAAATTAAACTAATGTACACAGCAGAACTAGCTGGCCCTTCTCTTAGATAAAAGAAATTAATTAAGAACTTGTAAGTATTGCTGTTTTTCATACCAGAATTTAAAAAAATCCCGCCATTACCACTCGCCGGTAATGACCTCGACGCATGACCCCACAACTTCCGATTCCGCGGAATGACCTCCGAGATCGGGCAGCGTTGCGCGGCGGGCGCGTGTCTCTATTTACGTCCAAGCCCTGTGCTCGACCGCTGCGCCGCCATGCGCCACCCGCACGTACCACGTTTCTAGGTACTTTTTCGCCGAGGCGCCAAGGCACACGCCCTAGATCTCTCTACGTATTTGGTTTTGCGTTCCTGGTTCTGCTCGGGTGCGCAGCTATCGCGGCTCAGCCTACATTCGCAGAGTTCAGGCGGTGTAGGTAAGTTATGACATTAAATGCGTAAGCATTTCTATGCTTATCCAGCGAGAAAGCCGTTCCTCCGTCCCTCCCGTAATAAGGCAACCGCTTTCGAGATGGCGCCCGCTGCAGCGAGCGAATTCGCCTTTGTGCTGCCTCTCGCTTCAACGCCAACGAAGCGGTAAGAACACAGCGGTGACGATGCCCTCTGTACACGCCTCACTCTGCCACTTTCGCAGATCGCTTTTAAGATGCGGGCGTGCGCGTCTCTTCAACAAGTAAGCAGCGAGAAGACAGCGCGCGAAGCTATGGGCAGTCGGCAGTCTTTGTGGGCAACGCAGATCGCTTTGAAGGTGCTGCACGCGCGCCGGTGCCATACGAAGCCACCGCCTGAGTACGTTCACGGTTCATAACGGTTCGACGCGGATGGATAAGGCGCTAAAGAGCGATAACGGCTTATAACGATCGGAACGTTATCAGCGCACCTTGCACCTCCACCTACCATACTTTTCTTGCGTCATCAATGCTCCTTGCGCCGCCGTCGGCACCACTTCGTGTCGCCACTGCGCTGTCGTTAGTACTCGCCTAATCAAGTTACATGACATTGGTAGTAACACCGGGCTACGTGGAGGCGAGCAGTTGGCACAATGCTTACGCAAGCTTAGACAACGCCCAGAGAAGCTTTTGCGTAATTTTTTTTGTTCTTGGACATCGCGCGATAGTTTGTTTAATATGCGTCGTGTGTGGCGCCTGCGCCTAGTCACTGTTTCGGCTGGAAGAGAGGCAGTTACATAAAGAAGCAAAGGACGCTTGATTGCAGCGATGATATGGCTCATTGTGCGAGTAACCCTCCATGCTCCACGATTATGCCAGATTTTGTAGATCGAAGCGCCTCGCATATACCACGTCCAACTTCTTATCGCGTCCCTCTATCCCCTTATCCAGACTGAAACATTTCGTCCAATGTTACCTCAGCTTCCGCATACAACTTTTATTTTGAAATAGCCCAGGCGGCGTGTTTTGAAAAACATATCTTCTCTTAGCGACAGCTGACTGAGCAGATTATGCGCCCAGGCATAACATGGATGGATGAATGGATGGATGTTATGAGCGTCCCCTTTGGAACGGGGCGGTGGGTTGCGCCACATCTCCCTAGATCTATAGCGCTCGCCATGGCGCTTCGGGAAAAAAAAGCAGCTAGAAACGTGGTACACGTGAGCGCCGCATGGCGGTGCTGCGGTCGAGCACTGGGCTGGGCGTCAATAGAAACACGCGACCGGGAGCCACCGCGCCTGCGGCGTACTGCATAATCTGGGAGGCGACGCGCACACGTCATCTGCTCAGGTGCTGTTACGAGGCTCCTAATAAAAAAAAAATCACCGTGACCATGCTTTTTGGCCATACTTGGCCCTTGCGCCATAAAGCCCCATATATCACCCCAAAAGAATCACCGATGATTACGATACTCCCTAATGCGAAGTTTGAGCGCAGCTCTATACGTGATTTTGCTGGCGCGGACACTCGCTCTGGTGCGGCACTTTGCAAACGGAGCAAGTGTGGCGCGACTGCCTCCCTAAATGGGAGATCGCGAGGAGAGCGCGTGGGTGACGCGTGGGCGCGTATCGCGGCGGACGCCGCAAACAGACTTCCGCTAATGGAGCGCTTTGGCTTTATATACAGAGTGTCCCACATAACTTGAGCTGAGAATTAAAAAACGAGAGGCGCGTCCGAAGCGAATTCAATCAAACGCATGCTATTCGCGATAGCCTATACTTACATTTTTTTTGTTTTTCCCATAACTCGCTAATAATTAGGTTTTTTGTCCAACTTTTTAATTATTGGCTGAGAACCCCAGTTATGATACGCAGATTTGCAGACACCTTCAGAAACCACCGATCGAGTGGTTTACGATACGTCTCACGTAGTCCTTTTCTCCGGGTTGCAAAAAGCCCACAAAATATAAAAAAAGCCACGTGACGGAGCGCTTGCGCAGTGGTATCGGGCTGCTCTCAAGCGTGCGTTCGGTGAACAAGGTTGCATGTTCGGGAACAAATGCATGTTGCTGGCCGAGCGCTGCCGATGAGATAAAGAACGCCCTGCCGCTTCCTTGTCGCCAGTCACGATGCAGCCGACCTTGTTCGCCGAACGCACACTTGAGAGCAGCACGATACAACTACGCAGACGCTCACAGTCAAGTGGCTTTTTTTTATATTTCGCGGGCTTTCTTTGCAACCTGGAAAAAAGGACTACGCGAGACGTATCGTACAGGAAACAACTCGATCGGTGGTTTCTGAAGGTGCTCTACAAATCTGCGTACTATACATGGGGTCCTCAGCCAATAATTAAAATGTTGGGTAATTTAAGTTAACTAATTAGTAGCTATAGGGGGAAAATTCTGAGTTACTATAGGCTATAGCGAATAGTATGCATTCGGTTCAGTTGGCTTCTGATGGGCCTTTCATATTTAAATTCTTGGCTCAAGCTATGTGGGACACCTTGTATAGTATTGTATAGTAAAGTACAGTATTGTTGGATGCACTCGCCGCATTCCATCGGTGAACAGACAACGCGCGCTACTCTGGCGCCATCTCTTAGACATCACCGCAGAGCGGCACTATGCTCTTCACGCTTTCGCCCTACACTTCCTCGCTTTCCACCTCATCCTATCACTGTAGCCTCCTCCTCCGCTTTCCTCCTCATGCTCTCCTCGCTTTTCATCCCCTTTGCGCTCCGCGTTCGCTCGTTCATGCTTCGCTCTGCTCATTCACTCCGTTACGCCGCCGATGTTCAACGCAGGGACGGGCGCTTAAGCTGCACTCTAAAAAATTTATACAATTACCAGCACTGCGAATTTGCTCAGATTGCTTGAGTGGTATTTACTACACATCTATAACCAATTTGGCCAGAGGGTAATAACGTTGCATTTTGGTTAATACGCGTACCGGCCCGCCATGACGCAGTAGCAGCGCGCCGCAAGTTGGCTATTTTCAGCGGTAACTGTAGTGTTGTGACATTGAATTCAAAGACGTTTAAGTTTCGGTGTGACACTCATAACAAGTGACATGATCCCGAAAGGTATGTTGGTCATCAGTGATTGAAAGTGAACTAGCGCTCTTGTATTGTGTGTGCTGTTAATCGAATGTCATCTCTTGAACAGTGTAAAGGCACTGCAGTGCCGACTAGGATGGGATTCAAACCCACGCGGCCAAATCCCAATGGAGGTAGCCTAACGAGGCGCCGACGCATAAAGATTTCAACTTGACGGCTACTGCACAAGCCGTCGGGTTACCCGGGTAGAGATGCTCTGGATGTATGAGCATTCATCAACATTTGCAGTAGGAACTACGGGAACGCACAAATTCGGCGAATTATCCGATATTTCGAATAAACCAATCAGTTTTATCAATGCTACTTATATACATGCTGTGAATAACTATGCGCACTCACCTTCATGTAGTAGGTGATTTTGAAGCCCGTCAGCACGCCGTTCTGTTCGCTGGATGGAAGCGACCACTGCAGCACGATTTCGCTTGGTTTCAGCTCGAATGGTTGGAAGTTCTGGACCTTCCCTGGCACTGTTAAGTTAAAATGTAAAGACACGCCTATAAGCATGAAAAGCGGGGCAAGTTGGCATCAATACGCAATTTAATGAGACAACGACGAATGACCAAACATGACACACAAGCACATGCATGAAGCTGTCAGTGCATTTGCGACAGTGTGCTCTCTATAGCTGGTGCTTTCGTAGTAATAAGCACCCTGCCATGAAGCTCCCCACACACTCATGACAGAAGAGACAGAACATCAACATAGCAAAGAATGTGGACTACTGTTGGTTCGTTAGGCATATGATGACCTTTTAAGTCTACGTCGGTACACGGTGGTAGTCTAAGTACACTCGTGACATGATAATCTTGTCGTGCGCGGAATGCTTATGACTGGTCACGAAATTACCCTGTCAATTACGAACTCGACCTTGGAGCGCCGCTGGTAACATAATCCATCTTTGTTTCCATTCAAGCCCACAAATCAAATTCAGTTGAACTTGTCGCCATATGGTAGACTACGGAAAGTGGTCACGCATGACGTGTCCTCCAACATCAGTACCCAATGTACTTCGATAGGCAGCAACTTCATTATGCTTTTACAACAAATAAACCACCGTCGGAGAATCTCTTAATAGGCGCACGGCCACAGAGTTGGCAGACGATAGAGACAATGCGTGCTCTTTCACGTTTCTTAGGCGACACGGGCCTGGACTTACACTTGTGATAACATTTATGCAATGTGTCCTTCACCTCATTCCTCCCATTATCAACCCCCATTGTGACCCTCTTTCTTCCCCTTTTCCCCTTCCCTTACGTAGAGTAGCAGGCCAGATGTGCCCTTTTCCGGTCGACTTCTCTGCATTTTCCAATCATTAAATTACTTCTACAAAAAGGACAACGACGAACGGTCGCGTGCTGTTTATCCTGAGAGATTTGGAGCACGTACACGATCTCGGGAGCCATGTCGACCATGGTCCATTGTGTACTGCTGCGCGTGAAAGGTAACGGAAAGAAATCATACTCGAAGAGCGCGGCCTCCTTAGTAAATTATGCGCTACTTCATATATATCACGTTCTGCTACGATGGCTAGTTATATCACTGCACACATTTGCCTTCAAAAATAGTGCATCACATTTGAAAGAAAAAGTGGGTATGCTCCATGTTTATCGATGTAACCTTAAGCCTCGTAACTTTATATCACAAAGCATGACCTGTTGATCACATAGGCGATGTTGCAGGTCTGAACCCATTAACCACTAAACGAGCGGGGTGGCACTTTTGTGCGATCAACAGCTGTAGCGCACCGTTGCGCTTGCGACCAAAACGTAGTACGTTGCATATAAAAAACACAAAGGTGCCCAAATAACACATAATTTGGCGTAACTTTACGCCCAGAGTTCCATACTTGTAAACTGTAATATACACCTGTATGAAACAGCTATTTCGTGATACACGTTGCAGATCGAGAAGAACTGCACTGCAAAGCGTGCGGAGCGAGAATTTCATCAATTCACTACTTGGCTAGCTTCCACAGTGTTTGCTGCCTGGTATAGGCATGAACGTTCTTGACAAGTCATGACACTACACATGTTCACGATGGTTAAGGTGTGCCAACGTGACAGCCTGTGGATTCAGTGCCGTAACGATCGACCGCACTGGAACCTACCGGACTCGAGGGTCTGGAAGGTGCGGGACATGGGCAGACTGCGGCGCACGGTGGACGTGTCGTACCCGCTCATGACGGCCACCACGAAGGTGTAGTTGTGGTGGGGCCGCAGGTGCTCGTACGAGATACGCTCGCCAAGGGTGAAGTTCTGCACGAGCACGCCCCGGTGGTCGAGGTACTGCACCTCGTAGCCGTCGCGGTCGCCCGTGGCGCTTTCCCAGACCAGCGAGATGGCCGTGTCCGTCACCGTCAGCGCCTTGATCTCCTTCACCGGGTCCGGGACTGCGCGTCCACAGTACATATGGAAACTTACTGTTTGTTGAAATCAATAAAGGATACTGAAGGCAAGGAAATAACAGCTGACCACAATGTAACTGTCTAGCACAGTCTGGGTGCAGGGGAGTGAAAAGGCAGGGAGAGAGAATAGGGTAATAGAACGAAACTACTTACCAATGAGAGCAGTGCATAAAAAAATTAATCTGTTCACATTTACAGAAAGAAATAGAGAGAGAGAGAGTTTCTAATGAGCTTTCTTGATAGCTGCAGTGGTTGCTGAAAAAATAAGATTTCTTCATTCGCATGTATGTATACAAGAGTTCCCTAGCTATAGCTTTCCATGGACTGGATTTTAACTGCCGATTTATGGACATTTAATGATTCTATCCTTATTCTAGATGCAAACAACACATGATCTACAATGCAACTTACACAGCCTGGTGTGTCGGTAGATGGGCACGCTGTAGACTCCGCCGCTGATTGTCCAAATGCTGATGTTGTAGAGTCTTCCGGGAACAAGATTGTCGAAGAGTACCAGCCGGTTGGTGTCATTCGACAGCTTTTCCTGCGCCGGTATACCGGTATCGCTAAGCTGGAACCGGTACCGGTCAAAGACCACGTGCCGCTGAGGCGTGGGCGTGTACTTGATGCCCAGTGTTCGAGTCTCGTGTTCGTCGGCAACAATGTTAATGACAGAGTCGATGACAGGCACTGGAAGAAAAAAAATGTGTTCGCTTAATTTAGAGTAAGCTTACGATTCCTCAAGTAACTGCGGTCATGTCATTTACAAGTACAGACATCTGTCAAGCTGAAGAAGAATCGACATTTGGGTAAGTTATTACTGGTTGGATATCTTGATGGCGAAGCGCAAACGACGAAGACACCAGAAAGGCAAAATACAGGATAGAGTTGTGGGTTGCATAGGTCGTACATGTTAGCACGAATAACTCGTCTACAACTACGACCTGCTGTTAAGAACTATCAGCGCTGTTCTGTATTTTTCCTTCCTTGTGTTTTCGTCGTTTCTGCTGCCCCATCAAGAATTTCAATATTTCACGCCCTATATTAAGTACTGAACTGAACAAAACTAAAAAATATCAATGTAGCCACAGCCAATACATAGAAACCATCACAGTTTTGAGGAAATTCATACAAAAGTACTTCTTGCTTGTTCGCAATGGCAAAACTCTAGAATGGCACATGAATAAATCTATGTGCTGCTGATGCAGTACTTTTGCCAAGAGAATTTAAAAACAGAATGAAAGGTTTGTAAGGAAAAACAGTTCTCACTGGTTCTAGTCTGGACGCCGAAACCTTCACTTCTGACATCATGGCTGACGGCGTAAAGGCGGAAGGAGTACAACTCTCCAGGCTTCAGGCTTTCAATCACGACATTTACGTTGTCTCCTGGACGTGTTAAATTAGCTGGAACCTGCAATGCGGGAAAAGCAGGCCCAGGCAATAACTCGCGGTATCCAGAATGACTCCAAAAAGCATAGACAATAGAACCTTACTGAATGTTTCAAAGGGATACCAACATGATATTTTCGACTCTTCACATTTATTTTGCGTTACATGAAGCTCCTGTAGATCTCGAATCCCTAGAAGATTAGTGACAAACCTCAGAGCACCGCAAACAATTTACCATAGTAGCGCTTCAACAGCCAATTTCAGTCTAGTTTGTCAGGAAGATACTGTGTTGTGACGCCATGACACAGTATCCTCCCGGAAAACTATACCGAAAGTAGCTGCGGAAAAGCTATTATATTAAATATTTAGGGAGATGCGAGGCTTAACAGCATTCTTTCTGGGGTCTAGAGGTACCGGCCCTTCTTTAAAAAAAAGCTCGAAAATATCGTGTCAGTAGGCCTACTTTCAATCAAGCCAATAGAACCGAAACATTATTCTCGCTATAGCAACACAGCAAGCGGCACAATACCACGCAGAAAAGTAGGTCGCATGAAAATTTAGCTATTAATAAAACATACACACGCAGCTTCGCCACTACACAGCGTCTTTATTATTATTAAGCACGCTACTTGTACATACATTTGCCAATGCAGTAATATCGGCAATGCGATTTCTACATTGTCAAAGGTTGTGTCGATCACACTGCAACACGCATATCCTCAAAAACTGTTTTAGTTACAGTATTCTAGCTCACAGCAGTTTAGTTCACGGCCAATGTACTCTGAACGCTGTGGCGCCATCTGCACGATAAAAAAAGAAGCACTTTTGCGACAACGGGGCATCGTTGGGCATAATCACACGAGGACAGACAACCGATGTCAGTCAAAATGACTGGCACAACCGCTAGTTATACGTTGCCCACAGCGTGAGGGGATTCTAAAAGAAAGAACATTTTGATTTATTAGGGGGGTGCTAATAATAGTTCTTGAGACAGAGTCGAATATTGTCAGAAGCGAATGGGAATCGAATACGAATCTAATATCTCTCCAACAGTTTCCGAGTAATGCACAGCTTTCTCACCATTGATATTAAATATTTTCCACATCTTGCTGTTCACACAATTACGAAGTTTCAATCATTATAGTGTATATTATAAAGCCCGTTTTATTAAGAGCGTAAACCGAGCATCGGGAGCAACCAAGCACTTTGTTTGCTAAGTGGTGGCTCTTCAGACCATGCACAGAGATGTGCTATCATGCAGAGCATAAAAAAGCAGCCTTTATGGCCTAGTTGATATGTGTATAGCTTAGATAGCTAGCTAGATAGCTAGCGAGATAGCTAGCTAGATAGCTAGCTAGATAGCTAGCTAGATAGCTTATACCTATAGATGCGCTCTGCTGTATCTATGAATAGCACCAAACACTAACCAATGCAGAATGCCATGCCTGAACAACATCTTATTGCGAGTGATCGCGTTTTGTCAGAAAGGTCTGGCTGTTTGAGCGATGCCGTGTGCGCTGGTACGGTATGTCCACTGTCGATGCGATTAAAGTTGTCGCATTTTAGCTTAAATTTAATGCCCGACCATGCAGAGCGAGAAATATTAGAAAAAATATATTCGAAAAATCATCGAGACATATTCATATTTTCGAGCAGTTACCATTCAATTTGACGTCCAAATCTAACAGTGACTACTTGACCCGAGGACTGAATCAAATAGAACAAAATTTGATTCATTATTGAAATTTTTCGAACATTTGCGCTTATCTACCTTTTATTTATTGCCTGGACGCCGCCATGTTGCGCCAGCTCCGCAAAGTCCACAATTAAAATGCGCAGATGCTTAATCCGCAAAGCTGTCCACTGGGCTCTGCACATGCGTCAGAGGCTCTGTGTGCTCTATACTGAAACTCTCTATTTAAATCAGTATGTTGCGTCAGGGAGCTAGACACCCGGCGCTGTAAAAGAGGTGTGGTTACCGAAAGTTCGTACAAGTATGCTTTTATATGTAAGCATGCGTATGCGTGCATATGTTAGGTTTATGTAAAAGCTTCACATAAAAGTGAATACAAAATCGTTTACACATCGGGAGTCTCAAAGGGACTGCCACAGGGGCTCCCGTACAATGTAGAGACCCACGTACATACGTATGTGTGTACGCATAAATTATTATAATGTTATTTATTATTATGAACACTAGAAAACTAGACGCTTACCTGCTGCGACTTCTGCTTCTTCTGGTCGTTGAGAGGGTTGTAAACAATGATGTAATAATCGACGCGTCCCGGAGGTGCCGTCCACTCGAAGGTGATGTTTTGGGAGTCAAGGAAGTGAGTTACGTGCTTGATAGAGTTGGGGTCTGAAAAAAAAATGTGTAAAGAGGGGTCAGAAGTGCCACTCTGCAGCAAAGCAAGATGCGTAGCTTATTCCGGGGCAGGAAAGCGTTAGAAATGAATGCCACGAAGCAGCACGCCTGCACACATGCCGACTGAATAAAAACGTCAAGTTTATGCTTGTGGAAGAATCAATCTCTTTACTTAGATTATTAGTTTTCGAGTGATCATACTAAGTTGTGTGCTACTGCTGATTTGGTACTCGAATGTAGTGCATGATTCTCTACTTGAACACAATATGATAAAATTAATATATGTGAACGAGCCAATACCACTGCACATGCATTCGGAAAGCAATAAACAGGATATGCATCCAAATTAGTAAAAATGATTAATATTGAACAAAACAATAGCATTTAAAACAGTAATTTCCCTATCTAACGATTGGCGAAAGTCAAACAGAGTGCTCAAGTGCAAATCTTCACTACACTCGGCGGTCAAATTAATGTGCATTGATTTATTGAATATGCCCTATACTGAGCATGATCTAGGATTAATCCTCAAGATCACTCCAAGACACACTAACAGCTTCAATATTTCGCCGGGTGCAGGACTTGCAAAATACCTGAATTAACTTTGGCACATAGCCATGAACTCAGGCTCACTCCGTGTTCGTACGTACGATAAAAAGAGGTTTCCTTTCAGTCTACACCTGCACACCCAAACCAAGAAGAAATAAAGCGTCTTCACCAAATTTGTGTTCTGTAAACCTTTTACACCACCTGTCTGCGTATGTATTGCCATTTATGGAGTAAATGTTACCAGAGCCGCGGACGTTAGCGAATAAATGTATTTTTTTTATCTGCTGAAGTACAGATTGTGTGGCAACGTAATTGTCAACATTGAGTTTCCTTTTTTGCTGCGACAATAACACGTGTAACACACACACAACACACACCAAATAATTTCAGTGCGTTGTGGTTGCAGAAAGCGTCACATGATGTCGCTGCCAGCATTGTTACTGCACTAGAACAAGATGAGGCATGTGCCTGCTGCAGCAAAAAGTCTGGAGAGCACTTGGCACAATGTAATATGAAGGTACTCATCCAGCGAGACCTGCAGTAACGTACACCTTCCAGAAGCACTCGGATTTAAAGTAGATGGAAGCATCAACTGGTTAGCAGTCAAGAAAAAAAAAGCAGGGAAGATATTGGTAGGACCGGATCCATTGCAGGCATAGGCAGTAGTACATGTAGATATACAAGTTTTAAAAGGAAGAGGAAAAAAATTAAGGAGATGTATACAAAACTTCTAAAATGACAGGCGTCTATAGCATGCCTGATTAACTCAAGCAGGCTAGGTGAACATTTGTCACCGTCCCATTTCAATGGGGATGTCAGTAAATCATAATCACCATCTGCCGTCCACGTATCTGGTAACCCGATATTCCGTGAAGATTAATTCATTTAGGGACAAGTCAAATCTCTCTCTCACCATTCCTGCCCAGTTTCTTCTATTCTTCCTTACACTGACCAATAGCGTCACATTAGCGTTCGCCACCCCATTCCATATCATTATTGTACGCATGAGACCCACTGTACTTGCATTCGGGCAATATTCCCCACTGAATCTGAGTGTTGCTGATCATGGAAGGCTCATCTGACCTTGACACTTAGATCACAAAAGAACGAGCACTTACACAGCGTTTGCTCCACGTCTTGGGCGTCAGTGCTTTCCACTTTGTTGCTGACTGTTGCCACGCGAACTACATACCGTTCTCCGGCGATCAAGTCATCGATTTCAGCCGACGTTGAGTTGACAACACCTAAATAGAGAGCGAGAGAGAGACATGGGGGATGAAAAAAATGACGCTAACATTTTGTCTATTTCCTCCGTAGATGATCACCTTCCACCTGTCAAGATCACGTAATTTAATTCAATGAGAAAGGTACGCGGGATTCTCAAAAGAAATAGATGTGGGCCCCTATTCACATGGGTTGTCGTGTAGAAGTGCTGCTTGCCATAGGCCAGCCGCCTTCATTATATGATTGAACCTCGAAACAAGGAACACGGATATAACAAATTATTGTATATAACAAAGTAAGTGTTTTTCGCCCATATGACCATGTAATGAATAATGAATACATGCTTATAATGAATATCGGGTATAGCAAAGGTATGTCCATATCAGAGAGATTTTGTTGTAACATGGTTCAACTGTATTATGTCCAAAATTACGATTGCATGACCGTGTTCTTACGAACAGTTGTAGCATAAGAGCAGATGCAAACGGATTGCGATGTTGAACAAAAGAGGGCTTCATTGTACTCTCAATATTCACTTACCGAATTCCCTCCAGTATGTAGATTCAATTGGGCGGTACCGAACAGCATAATGATCAACCAAGGAGTTCGCTGGGGCGTTCCACGTGAGTATCACGGTTGAGTTGCTAGCCTTGACTATTTGCAGGTTTTGTGGAGGCCTCGGGGCTGCAAATTTCAAAGTAGGGTTAGGTTATAAACGCAATTTGGTTTATCATGTAATGCAACAACTTTATAAAAGAAACCATCTTTAGTACAAGGTACGATGTATTGCCCGAAAAATTATTTCAACGTCTGGAGGTATCTGAGCAGAATACAGTCAAGCAGTCCATTCAAAAACACTCAACGAAACCCATCTTCTTTTTCGTGAACAATAATAACACATTCGATAGGTACGTTTAGGAAAAGGGTACACAGAATTAGGGAACGCTATCGGCCAGGCATACAAAAGAACTCAGAGAATGCACAAAAGGATATAAAAGTGCGCAAATTAGTTTTGGTTTCTGGGTATGCAAGCCTCCTGAGGACACGATTTCTAAGACATCATAACATCTTTGCCATTGATTGGCGCAAAAGAATAGGTTTGGCCAAGGTAATTAGATGACATACACGATAAAAAGAAAACTGATTTCGTGAGTTCCTGATGTTTCAATTTTGCCCACAGGCAGAACAAGAAATTAAGTTGCCTAACGTTCTTTGAAGCAAACGCCCATCTATGCTTTACTTAATTTTAAGTAGTGAATAGTCATCCGAAGGTCGCAGGTACTGCAACGTGCAAGTCGTACTACGGCTGAAACATATGATGACAGTTTTCTCAATGCCTGCCTTCACTGGTACGCACACAGCACGCATGCTCGAAAGTGGCAAACTACAGGTAAACTGAAATATTACACCCAAGAGCTGTGTCCGTCACACTCACCAAGTATATTAAGAAACCTTTCCCTGCCCCTTGCCCCGCGGAGCGTCGCGCGGCACTTCCTCTCACCCACCGCGGCTATGTGTAGAACCCGCCGTCAGATGACGCCACTCTCGCACGTCTCAGTCCAGCCGCAGCGGCAACATCATAAAGAACAGCGATGATGATGATAATAATAGAGACATTTAGCCGGTCCGCTATTCCGGCAAACGGGGGCGGTTTGGACGGATTGCCAGATTTGCGGGGACGTGAACGTGAGCGGCCGAAGCGGCCAGAGCGGCGC
This sequence comes from Dermacentor albipictus, assembly GCF_038994185.2. Lineage (NCBI taxonomy): Eukaryota > Metazoa > Arthropoda > Arachnida > Ixodida > Ixodidae > Dermacentor > Dermacentor albipictus. The sequence goes on along the minus strand of NC_091830.1, from coordinate 36,034,274 downwards.
AGCCACCTGGTGGCATAGAGTTCAACCAGACAAACACAGCTAAAATTGCAGTAACCCGCTATATCCTGCTTCGCTGCTGGTGCCAATTTTCGGCAGTGGCGTAATGGCAAACCCGATAACGCCGCTGTTGAAAATTCACGCCAGCAGCTAAGCAGAATATAGTAATTGGCTTTGTGTTTGTGCGCTTGAGCTTTGCACCACCAGCTGGCGCCACCAATCTGGCCGCCCACGTTTACGCCTCCGCTCAACCGGCAAACCGCCCACGCTTGCCGGATTGCCGGACGCATATTTTTAAAATTCTCCAATTACGAAGTACACGGCGGGCGACTCACCGACTGTCTGGTAGTAGGAGTGCGGCTCGGACCAGAGGCCGTGGCTAACGGCGTACACGCGGATCTGGTAGCTGGCGCCGGGGTACAGGTTGTTGAGCAGGAGCCAGTTCTGGCGCGTGTCCTCCTGGCGGCGCTCTCCGGTGTCGTTGCGCACGTAGACGACCGCGAACGAGTCCTGCCGGCTTGTCACGTCAGACTTCCACGAAACGTTCATGTGCTGCCCGACCGGCTCCAGCGCCTCGATTACCGGCGACGCCGGACCTGCGAGGTGGCGATCACGTTGCGGGAACTGTTAACACCTCACCATTTTTTTGCAATAATATGATTATCAATGTTATAGTTATTTATGCATCATGTACAAGTTATAAATAAGACGAGAGAGAGAGTCCAAGCCGCAATATAGCTTGTCGTATTGTACCCGGCAGAAAGCCACGAGAGGCACACACAATGCTACATTACGTGAAAATGGTGAGTTGCAACTAAGTTTCTAAACACCCAGTACGTAGCATGCAGTGAATATGCGGTGTTTGCACCACATCGTGTGATGGCGTGTGAAGCCCCTCGTGTGTCATGCGCCTATTCAGGCAAAATAGCAGGCAGTTTTCTTCTGGACTCCTTTTTTACCGTTCTTCATGCTTTCGCTCTCAATGAAGATAGAGCATTTTAGCTTGTGCGTGAGCTTCTTACTCTTTACAGATTACCAAGTTGCCGGAGCAGTGCTCGGCAGAAGCAAATCTGGCACCGACATCTAATGGCATTTTGTCCAATGATTATGCGTTTGAAACATTCTTGCACTGCGCGAGTGTTCTCATCGAAATAAAATTGTAAGAAGACGTTATAACAATTAGGTCGCAACAAAAGCTTTCAATTAGCAGTTGAGTACGGTGTGGTAGGTAGCTGCAGTATTTGTCTGCTCATTGGTTAAACTCAACACCACAGGATTTCGCTAACAGTGTTGTTACTGCAGTAAAGTTCTCCAGTAAATTGCTATTAAGCAAGTTGTAATAGGTAGTATCCAAATCCACGCCCCGGCGACAGCTCCCTTTGAATATCAGAAGCCGATCTCGAAGGCTATGCCTTTTAATGCTTGATGTACCGGAAGCGATTGGTGTGGCCGGACATGCGTCAAGGCCGCCATGTTTGGACATCACTTACGCGGTCATGGACAAGCTAAAGTTCACTAGTGACACGGTGTTGTACTTACGTGTCGACTGGTAGGTGAAGACTGGCTTGCTTGCTACACCCTTGCTGACAGCGACAACGCTGATGGAGTAGTTGCGGCCTTGCAAAAGACCTTTCAGCAACACCGAATTGTTCTTTACTGTCTCCAGGCTGTCGCTGTTGAAGGATTCCAGTTCGTTGTAACGAACCTGAAAATAAAAGAAGGGATATTAGCGGTGGCGAACGGGTGGACCATGGCGGAATTTGGGGAGAAGTACGTATAAAACTTTTATGCGAAGGAATGCTACATCGGCTGGCGACGCAAATTATGTGCATTTACATATATGATGACGTTTCCGGTAAATATGTGATGTTAGAACGAAACTACTGTTCTTTCTGTAAAATATTGCCACACCGCTTCGTGATATTAAGAGGAAGCTTTAGCTCGGGCCCGACTCCAACGCGGCCTATTCAATTACATGTAAAACGAAAAAACGTTTTCCTGAAATGACAACTGGACCGATTTTAATGAATTTTGTTGCATTTGAGAGAGAAAATTAACTTCTAGCGACTGTGGCAAGCGGAAATTCGATTTATGGCCTCAATTTTCTGTAAAGGATTTTCAAAAATTAGAAAGCTCGAACAAAAATAGACGCACGAAGTTAATAAATTAATAGCTCTGCATCAAAAACAGATATCGCGGTTCTGTAAACGGTAGCCATTAAATCATTCAATGCGGACAATATTCTATATGTCAATCTATATCTTACGTGAATATGGCAAGTCATGTATAAGGGTTCCGCAAAAACTGTATTTCCATATTATCAATTCTTTTTTAGATTCATGAGTAACATATAAATTTTGTCCGCTTTAGATGCACTATCATATGCTATTCACAGAATTGCGATATTATATTTCCTTGCTGAGTTAGAGAGTTGTAAACTTCGTAGTTTCGTTTTCCAAACATTTTTGATTTCAGCCAACTGTTAATAAAAAATTGACAATCTAAATCAAAAATTAGAAACCAACATTGACTAGATTTTAAGTTTTCTTTTTAAATGCAACAAACCTCGTCAAATTTGGTACAGTGGTTGCCGAGAAAAACGAATTCTCCTTTTACATGTATTTAAATAGGAGCACCCGAGCTAAAGCTTCCTCTTAAAAGAACACATTTACGTGATTTTATAAGTGCCATGATGTTGTGACCATGACAACTGAATGATCGTAGATCAGTCATGTTCGGCACTGCATATGGACGGATGCAGCAAGAGTTTAAGTAATTTATACCAGCCACTGGCTACGGAAGTTATCAAAGCAACGCGATTTATATTGAAGTCCGATTTAAAAAATAAGGAGAACATTCAGACGCCACAATGTTAGCACAAGGACTTACCATGTAGGCATCCTGAAGGCTTGCATTATTGGGCTTCCAGCGAACCAGGATTTCTCCAGCATCCCCATAGGTTGCATTCAAGTCCTCCACCGACAAAGGATCTGCGTAATGCGTGCGAATTTGATAAAAAAGTGCAAGTCAAGAAGTTAAACAGAAGCCTTCACCACAGTTTATTAAAATTAGGATTCTTGAAAGAGTTTTTCGACAACTTCTAGTCCCTTCGTGCGGGTACTTGTTGCTTCCTTGTAATAATTCGGCATGTTACTGTATTGGCGTGAATGAATGCTATTTGTATGCTTTATTAGTATTTATTTAAACAAATTTCATATGGTTTCGTAATATTGAGCAACTTGCTAAATGCCAAACTGAAAAAAGCGCTTGGCTTGCCACCATCTTTTGTGGAGATCATTATGAGCGCGATGAGCCGGAAAATGAGTAACATAGTTTGTTCGGTAAAATCAAATTAGACGGCGTATATCAACGAGACAAGCAAACATTTGCGCTAGTCAGGCCAGCGAGCCGGCGTACCAGGTTATGAAAAATATGTGTTATTAGTATTTCATGACACTGATTACTTCAACCCCACAACATCCAATACACCGTTTTTAATACGTAAGCTGAGTTTGATACCCAGAAATGCTAATTTAGGCGTGGGAAGCTTAGCTCAAAGCCCATATAAAAGCGTTTTCGACATGTTGAAACTAAAGTTCAGTTGTGTATAGGTATGCAAAGTAATGAATAAATAAATAATTACTACATATTAAGTATCATTTTACTAACCTACTTCATTTTTGTGGTTACAGATGTGTTGGTGATGACCAAAAATAAGGGTGAACAACTTGTTTTAATTCTTTTTTGTGTGCGTGCGATAGTGCTTCAGCTTTGTGGGGTTAACTTCATCATTGGCCTGACAACGTTTGGAAATGAGGAACTCGCTCGGCCATGTCGAGCAACTCTCTAAACAAGCGATAGCGCCACACCTAAGCGGCGCCGTTTTCAAAGATCGTTATGAGTGCTCCGATTCGAAAGATTCGTATAATTGTGCATTAGTCAAAATCAATTTAGACGCCCTAACACTGTGTCAAGAAAATTTTCCTCCCAGACAAGACAACGAGCCGGAATACCATCTGTTAACTCGTGTTATCTTAGCATTTCATGTAACAAATTAGTGCTGGTGTGGTGTCTTTCTTGTCTCCTTCGACTTTTAATTTCTTGCGCTAGACTGACGCCTTCTACGATTAATTTAATCCTTGGTTTTGCAAAGTTTCCGAATGTGGACATCGCTTCACCACATCAAGCAACTAGCTAAACTGAAAAAGGCGCTCAGGTAAAACGCCATCGTTGTCTCGATCACGATGAGTGCTGCGAATTTGAAAATTCACGAATTTGGGCATTCGTTAAAGGGAAGTCAGACGGCGTAAATCTGAGCCAAGAGACAGGCAAACCATCGAGCCGGCAGTGAGTGAGTTCGGATTATCGCATTCGAGGTTTGCACTTACGTGTAGTGACGTTTCCCATGACCGGCCAGCTGGCCACGTTGCCGCTGACCGTTTTCACCATGACCTCGTACGTGCGGCCAGGTTCCAGGTCTTGGTCGAAGATGGCCACGCGCTCTTCATCCCTGCCCACAATCTGCCTAAGTGAGTGCTGCATGCTCAGGGCTACCTGGTAGCGGTCGAATTCCGAGAACGACTTTGGAGGGGACCAGGACACTTCGAACGACCGGGAGGTCACTTTCTCCTTGTTGAAAGTCACGTTGGATGGTGGGAGAGGAACTGCGTTGGTTGAGAGGGGGAACGAAGGCAGAACCCGGAAGGCAACCGTTATTGCACGAAAAATGCGCGCTCTTCGCGTGGTTATCATTAGAACATCACGCCACAAAGCTGCAGCAGGACAATCGAAGACATATGCAGCGGAAGGTTTAGTACTGCTATTCAACACTTGCTCAACACTTGGTCAACACTTGGTCAACACTTGGTGAACACTTGGTGAACACTTGACCCATGGTCACAGTCCTCACCGTGTGTGAAGTCTTGGGAAGAGGTGATGCTGCTCATCGTGAACTTTTCAACAAGTGTGATCATCTGCACAGCATTCTCTTTCCTCTCTTCTCTCTCCATCTTTTCACTCTTCATTCTTTGATTAATTAACTAATCAATTATTTTGGTGCAGTTGGTCGGTTCTGCAATACCTTCTGTCTGTATTGGCCTAATATTCTAGTAGGACTTGCACACCTCCTGCACTCTTTATTTTACGTTTCTTTAAGTGCAAATAAAGCATCAAGTGTCACATAACACTCTTTAACACGCACATAGATCTCACTGCGCTGGCGACATTTTTATGCGACCGCCCAGACTACATGCACAGGTTGCCGTGGCAGCACATGAAAATGTCGATCTCAGGCGTCCAGTAACACAGACTAAGATATTGCAACTTGAAAACTCTTCTTCTCAGTCATTTCAGTCAGCTTTAGGAGATTCATTCGCGTGATCAATGGGACCATCCACAATATGCCAAAGTGAAAGGACGTCAATATTTTTACCCTGAAACTCTAAAGTAGGCTCTTGAACATTACTCGCTTTATCGGCACTCTGTTCACTAAATTTGTAGCAAAATATTAACCAGTGTCCCCCTAATTAAATACTGAAAGCAGCGCAGACATTTCTGTAATCAAACGGCAAGGTATAGGTATTATTTTTGTGGGCACTGTCGAAATGCACAAAAGTGCGTAAAAATGTAGGTGTCACGAGCTTTCTACCGAAGGAAAAAGAAACACAGGATCGATTAGGTAATTTTTGGAATATCTACAGACTTGCGACCTCATCACTGCTTAGGGAAACACGTAAATATCTAAGACATACTTTCTTTAATTTTCACTGTGAATGCATACGTTAATAATACGAGTACAGCCAATGTGTAGTACCGATTCTTGAAGTCGACATATTGACGAATTCGGAAAAGTATGAAACGGCGAAATCGACAAACCTTGCATAGCTTATCAACCCCACGGAAAGTTCCGGCAAATGTGTTGGCCGAACGAATACTAATTTCATTTTCGACTTGGCGAAGGCGTTTTCGCAGAACACTTGAACCGGTTGGTGCCACTCACCGGTTCGGTACTGGGCCTCTGTGGGTGCGCTGATCTGCGTCTGGCTGATTGTCTGCACCGAGATGTTGTACGCACGACCAGGTACGAGGCCATAGAAGGGCGCTTGTGCCGGACCGGGTGGCTCACCTTCCTTGTCGACATAGAGGATGGACTGAGAGGCATCCTCCGGTGTGATGCTCACCTGTGTGTTTGAGTTTGAGTGAGTCAGAATGAGGCTTCAGAAGTGGGGGGGGGGGGGGAGGTAGGAAAAGAAAACTGTGTGCTGGGTCTGCAGTTAACTGCTAATCCCGTGGTGTCACTAGGTTGAGGATGAGAGAGGGGGGCGAACCGCCTCAGGCACACTCCACCGAGGGGGTGCAGCACGCTAATTGGTGGCTGTGCTGCGGTAGACACTAAGCGACCATTTCTGGTTATAAGGAATAGTAACTATATTTTGCTGTAAACATTGTATCGCGGAAAGAATTGTTCCCATTATGTCACTTTAATTTATAACATTTAACTACGTGTGCTAACTGTGGGCTTGGTGTGTCTAGCTGCACAAATTCTAGAACGACTACAAAATGTAAGATGTTAAGTGCCATTTTGTCTTTGTTTATTTCTACAAAAGCACATGCCTAATTACAGGCAAAAGTACAGCAAGAGAAGGAAATAGGAGTGGCAAGAGAAAGAGGTGAGAGGGGAAGGGTAGCACGCCGAGCAGCCACACTGGATTCCGGGAAGCCGAGTTACGCCTTTGAGCTGACCACAGTCTTCTGCAAACCATCTCAGTGAAGAAAACAGAGAGCCTTAGCTTCTCCATAAACTTCTTGGACCGTTTACGGGCAATCGTGATAGCGGAGCCCGGCAATGCTGGTAGTGACAACTTTTGAGGCTGTGTCCAACTACAACGCACTTGAAACGTATTCTCGTTGTGCGAGTACACCCGTCGAAGGAGGGTCGCAAATAACTGCAGGTCAGTGATTATGTTACTACTGAAGCTTTACGAGAGCACCTAAGTAGAATATGGTAGGTCGCTGCAGTATCAGTTTTGAGTACACTCTGGTTAAACTCCTCGTCACAAGATGTCGATACCAGCGCTGTTACTGCCTTACGTTAATCTTGTCGGCACCACTGTACTCAGGAAAATGCAATACGTTTACGGACAAGATAACAACATTATATGATGAGCCTAATCGCTTGATCATGGTTCTCTTGAGCGAAATGTTTACAATCAAGAAAACATATTTGCTTTATGCCGATTTTTCTGTGCTTTCATTCTTTGTTCTATCGTGGTTCTATGTGGTGCTTCGCTCGTAAGCTATCTTTTTGTGCTCGCTGTACCTCTACTGTGCTTTAGTATTTCCTGAAGAAGTTAACTGCCCTTAAGCCACCTTGCCCCCAAGAACCTCCAAGAAAACTGCATGTTTTACTCGAAGTATGGCTCTAAAAATCCAGATAAAATTACAGTTTTCAAACTCGCTTCTGCTACTGGATGCATTGCTTCACATTTTCAGGAAACGCACCTGATAATGCCACTTGGTTATGAAGTCCAAAGACGATGTCCCTGAAGCGATTCACCTACTGTGCAAACATACACTCAATACTTTTGCAGATTTGCAACTACGACGCAACATACTGATTATAGTAAATGGTCGTAACTAAAAGTACTGCTTTCACTCACCAAATACTGGTCGAAGATGCCCGAAGGGTAGGGTGGCTGCCACAGCACCAAGAGCGTGGTTTCATTTCGGAACCACACAATGAAGCGGCCTGGGGCATTTGGTTCTAGGAAGAAAAGAATGAATGAATGAATGAATGAATGAATGAATGAATGAATGAATGAATGAATGAATGAATGAATGAATGAATGAATGAATGACATTTTTATTGAAAAAGCTCATGCTTCAGCCTATGTTGGGTGGCTAAGGAAATCGCTTCGTCATATCAAGCAACTTGCTAAATGCTAAACTAGGTACGCGTATAAAGTAGAATGGCGCTTGAGCTTATGCAAGTAGTTAGACTTTATTCACTGCTACTGATGCACATAAGCTTCCAAAATAGCACACGTGCTTACCGCAAAGAAGTAAACATCAACACAGGGTCCGCAAGTACATGTCGCACAGGTATTGTTTCCTGCACAACTGCTAGTAAAAGGCACAAGCACTGACAATGGTATGCGGATTTTTATGCCACCTAAAGCTGTGCCGCACCTCTCACACAGGAAAAACAGGAACAAGAGGCGCTGGAGCTTGTCCTGAAGTTCTTTGTGCATGGCGCCAAGCGGTAGGCTTAAAAGAGTGCCGACATGAAATTCTCGACTTGACACCTTTTTCCACTAATGAACATAGATACAGTTTAAATCGTACAATAATACTGGCAAATGTCCTCGCAGCATAAATAAATTACTATGATATTTCTTTCCACGGATCAGTGTTGGTACCCAGAGGTGCATGGGTCATGACGTCATGACCCATGCAGTCAGGAGACTGCGCTAATGGGTGGCAGCAGCGGTAATTATTTTGTTGTGAGAAGCGTCATCACAGTAAGCCTAATTATTGCTATGCAACGTCACCAACTTTTGCTCTCTGTCATGACATCAAGATGATGCCGATGAAGCGTGGGCGACGTTCCGAGACAAACTTTACTTTCAGGTTAAATATCTTGTCTCCCCATTTTCAGAGTAGATAAGTCTCATTCTTGCACGTGTAAAGCGCGTGGTATAGGATCTACAACTTTCAAAATACGTTTCAGTGCGTCTTCGAGCTCGCGTGACATACAGATCACCTCGTAGCCGTCAGTACCAGACGGGGCTACGCAATACGTACTTGTGGTGAAGTTCGACGCGGCGGACTGCTGGGACTCGCGGGACTTGTAGACGCTGAACAGCTGCAGCTGGTAGGTGCCTCCCGGGGTGAGCTCCCTGAGCGTGTACGGAGGGTTTTCGTCGTTCAGGTGAACACTGCGCTCGGGGGCCTCGTCCTGGTCGGAGAGGGGGGAGATGGCGAGCCGGTATCCCGTGATCTTGCCTTCGGCCGGTGGCTGCCAGTACACGTGGGCCACTTTGCCCGTGTCAATCTTGATGGACAGGTTGGTGGGCGGGTCCGGCTCTGCAGGAGCATCAGCGAGAAGAGCACCAAAAGCAGGCATCAATCACTCCGGCGCAACCGAACGCGCAGCTTCGTTGTAGTATCTTACGAGAAGTCGTACGAGATGGCTCACGATGTTCTCTATGCATACCATGATAGGCACAGAGTTTTAGCTAAAATTATTTATACGTACGTGGTGAAAAGCTATCCTTCGGCTTTGGTGGGCTCCTTGGGAAGGCAGGCAGGTTGGAAGTATCAGTGGGAGCAAGGTGTCATTTTGAATAAGGTGTTTAGGCAGCATGCTTATTATTTAAACAGTTGTTATGTGATTAATCTAAACAAGGCAAAAAACATTCAAACATTCACAGAACGATGAACAGTTCAATGGATCAAGAGTGACTTAACAAGGGAAGCCCTAAGCCTGAAGCCAAACATTTAGCCAAGGAGACTTGTTTCATTTAACACCTGACGATGAAAAGTGTCCCTTTCTCCTAATCTTGGTTTTAGGCTTAGGTTTCTCTTCGTCCATCGTTGACAAGCTGTTATATAACTATATTGGAATATATTGAAATAACATTCAAGTGTTTCGAAGAACATTTTCTCGAGCGCTAGTGTTATGTAGAAAGGTGCCTTACCCCCACGGACTGTAAAGCTCGGTGAAAAAAGTACGGAAGGACAGTGTTAACAATGCATCCTATAGAAAATGTTGACTTCAAAAGTGAAACCTTCAGGTTTCTTTCGGCGACTTTACCTACTCCTGTAAATATGATGACTTTATGACCTTTTGCCAGCTGACCCATAAACATGTCTCAAGCATAGACAGATCAGTGAGAAGAAAAAAAAACGCTTGTAATTTTTCTCTCATCCAACCATTGAAACAACCTGGAAAGAGTACCCAGAGAAGGGATGACTAATTGCTCTGCCACGAACTTTTTCACTGTTGGTCGAGTGCTGTGTTATAGCTCCAATGAAGAACCAGGTAGTGTGCGCATTTATTTACGGGGTACTCGTACAGCTTTTGAAAAACTTGTGTGGCTAAAAAAGAGAACAGATGCCAGAACTGCTGTTCTCCTGCAGCGCACTGAAGACGGGCTGGGATGCTTTACTTTCGATGGTATTGTGCCTAACAAATAAGAATAGGAAATTTTGTCTCACACGCTTTTTGTCGCTATACATTTTGCAATTTTCGAGCTGCAATAGCTTGGCTGTGGCAACATTTCACATACATCTATGTATTAGAACCTTGTTTTGCTCATTTTAAACCATGGTGTTCGCACACAAAAGTTATTTTACGCCCTTAAACAAGACACCAGGACAAACAGAAATACATCCTGTGGTGGAAGCCAGAGAGGAACTACTGTGTACGTGTACTTTGCTGCATGGCCGTTCACAAAGCGTGGGGGCCACACGTGCTGATGGCGAACGTGAATATCTGCCGGAACTGCCGCGCTTCGAAATCGTTCCAAGGACGTCATCTAAGTTTCCGCTCGTTTCTTGCCGGAAACGCCAAGAAGTGACATTTTATCACAGTTATTGCCACATTGAACATGACTAGAACTAGGACATGACTAGCTTCCTGTCACTTTTCTATTTCAACCATGTTCAGTTGCGGCAGAAAGCTCTTGCACAAACATTACCGTGGGAAAAAAATTATGGAGTTTTACGTGCCAAAACCACTATCTGATTATGAGGCACGCCGTAGCGAGGGACTCCGGAAATTTTGACCACCTGGGGTTCTTTAACGTGCACCTAAATCTAAGTACACGAGTGTTTGGGCATTTCGCCCCCATCGAAATGTGGCCGACGTGACTGGGATTCGATCCCGCGACCTTGTGCTCAGCAGCCCAACACCATAGCCACTGAGCAACCACGGCGGGTTCATTACCGTGGGAGTACAGTCTGTGACGTACCTGTTCGTGTGCGAACACAGCAGTTTCATAATGTTCAAAACAAGGCTTTCATACATGGCAGTTCATGTGGATGCCTTGCCGGCCAAGCACAGGACGAAAGCAAGACACATATCTGGTCGCTGGCGGAGTACACCTTATGAAGTCTACTAGTGTAACAGACACTTGTTCTGCTCTTGTTTCGCCAGCCTGCAACGCTTGCATGCTAAGACAACTGAGTGTTTGATGGCGGAATCTACCGGACTAGCACAGTCAAAGGAACACTAAAGAAAAAAACTGGTTTAAGCTATGTTAGTAAATTACTCTCCCACAATCACAATACGGAGACTCTAAACGGGAGAGGACGCTTGGCAAGCCAGGAAAGACGCAAAGACCAAAGACTAGGGGCGATGCCGTCTTGACATTCCCGCACAATTTAGCCGTGACGTCATGGATTTTGACGCCGCCTCCTCGGGTATAAATCTTTATTTGTAAAAATGAATTACACTACATTCTCAAAGCGCCATAGGTTGGACTTATGAAGTGTCATGAACGTTTACTGAATCACAATGGGCCGAAATACGAAAAAAAAAATAGTTCGTGATCCATGACATCACACTGCCGTACCGACTGAGGTACCGACTGAGGTACCGTACCGACTCTTATCGTACCGGCAATGATGTCGTCGGACGAGAGTGCGGCGGCACGGATGGGTAAGGAGACCGGGAGGGATCGTGGATGAGGGCGTGTGGATGGTGCGGGACACCCTGGTTCGGGAAACGGTCCCGCACACCGGCCAGCCGTGGCGGTCAGAGGATTGTAGACAGGGTAGAGAGGTGGCGGTGGTGGTGGTGGTTGTGGTGGTGGTGTGTTGGCAAGTTGTGGTTGGTGGTAGTGACTGGGATAGAGTGAGGAGGGTGGTGGTGCCGTCTGTACCGCATGCCCGGGCTGGTAGCCTTGGTAGTTCGGGACCGGGAGGGGGGCTCGGTAATTGGGTTGCCCTGTGCAGGCCAGCGAGGAGAGCGAGAAAACAAAGAAAGGGAGAGAGAGAAAAAAATGTTGGACGGTGCGAGCAGTATGCTCTTCGTCTAATGGCTTCTCATAAATCTGCAGATTTAGCTTTGAAGACAAGCCGTATACTTTTTTTTACAGGAACGTGAGAACTGTTTTGTACAAGTGTGTTGTCGAGCATTGCAAGTGAGCAGAGCATGCAAATGTGGCGTGGTAAGTGCTGTGACAGAATGCAGGTCTATGAATAACAGCTCTCACTGATAGAAGGTTAACAGCATGAATGTCAACGCACTGTTTTATGACAGATATTGACAGATAAAAAGTGAGCTAAGTTATTTCGGATCTATTATCCCTTAGATGGACTGTTAACAAACAGAGCTCAAAAGAAATAAAGACCTAGAAGACAATTAGGTCTTACAACACTTCTGTGAAAGTTTTTGAATTTCATGCAGGTATATTAACATGTGCAATCGATGTATAATTGAGGTTGCGTATGGTGTGCAGTCATGGTGTGCAATCTTCCTGTGTCCGTGACACTCCTGTGCGGAGTAGGCCAATGCATTCTCAGTGGCCATTACTCCAAGTTTTTTTTTCTTTCTGTACTTACTGTTGTAAGAGACATCGCCAAGATAGCCATGAGATGCGACTCCTTTCTGCTGACATAGTGATAAGAGCACACTGCAGACACTGGAAATGAAAAACAGATAGGGGAAAGAAAGAAAAGCATGCGAAGTAGAAGCCTCCATCGAGTGTGCAGAAAAGCATGTTGCGTGTGCGCCAGGAAGGACGAAGTTGAGGGACGTGTATTGATTATAGCCAACCACCACCAAACCACCACCAACCAACACATGCACACACCACACCAACAAACAAAAGTTACTTGACGGGAAAAAAAATTGTCTGCTGCTTAATAGTTGACCCCATCCCTGGAGTCGATTTCATACTCGCGCAGAGGTCAACGCGCTTGTCCATACGCTATCGGGGGTGAAAGCAGCTTAGACCAAACTTTGAGCCAACAGGTCGAAAGAAATGAATGGAAACTACAAATGTAAAAATGCAAGCTCACTTCAAGCCAATTTTGTGCCGCACATCATCTTTGGATAATGCCAGCGCAGTCTTGAGCACGTGGCTCAATCATTATAGAGAAGTGAGTTGGCCTCTGTAGGCCTTCTGTATAAATGTACTCGGCGGCGATCCAAGGTAACAGCAGGAAAAGCCATTTCAGTATACCACTGGTCAAAATAATCTTGCGGGGAATTTTACAAGGTAAAAATATATGAGCAAGAATATATTTGGCACAAAAGCAGGTTGGAGAGAATGAAAGTGTGTGACGCTTGCGCAGTCATGTCAAGTACATTTCTTCTCTAGCACTCTCACCTATCTTGTAAAGGATGCACTTACGCTAAGCAGATCATCAACGCGTGTAAATGTTTAAGTTCAGAACACCCACGAAAAAGGGTGCAAAATAGGTGCGCGAACTAGCAGAGAAAGTCATGACTGCTCCTAACATAACTGCTTCAGGCCCCTTCAGAGCACTGAGGAAGCGAATGGAGCTTCGTAGGAGTAGGATATCTCACACTCAAGCTTGTATTCCTTGTTATAGCCCTGCTATGGTAGGCGTAGCCTCATCAACAATGAAAACGTTACCGCAAATCTTTGACATAACGCTTGTAGTACAGCAGTAGGTTAATGTCAGAGTGCAGAAGTGCGTTCAGTGATGTCACTGGGCGTCATCTCTGTGACTGAACGCATAGCACACGAGTCTATAGGTGACGTGGGTCACAAAGACAAGCGAAAAAGTTCACGGAAGCGTAGTTTGAAACTTCCGCTTTCTCTTTGATACAAATGATCCTTGTCCGCATCCCCAGAGTCACATACTGTATAGCAGGTTTGTATGCACAAAAGCACTTTAAGAGACTTGTGTTTTTCGTTCAAGTGTGTTTCTGCAGGGCTAACCACAATGAAAGTTTGTTGAGGGAACACATGCTAAAAAGGGCGGTCGAGGTCTTGTTTCTCATCGAGGCAGAAGAGGCAACCCTAACATATAAATAAAGAACTAATAAAACAATGACACTGCAGAAAGACGAAATCGCATGCATCTTGTTCGGGGTGCATAAGGTAAACAGCACGTATAGCCCATATCAGCATGCCACTATAAGGGGGATACCTTTGACCATAAACTACAAGCACGAATGAATGAGTGAACAATGAAAGCCACTGAACCGTTTACGTATGCAGACCGACAGTTCTAGGCGAGTCAATATATTTATTGAGAAATTTTCACGCAATTAGCTAATTCCATAAAATTTGTATTCCGTAAAATCTGCAATGAAATCCGGAACAGTGGCTGAATTCACAATGCTTTTTGTTCGGATGTTTTTCTCGCCATTCGTCGACCGTCCGGCTTGGCCAATAATATGCCCAATATCGCGACTGGCTGACACCAGTTATTGAGGACAGTTCCAGGGTAAGAACGTTTTTGCGAAAACGGGCTCTTTTGCGTAACATTTACGAAATCTTGATAAAGATTTTTGCCTATTTGTCGAAACCGCTCTACTTAAACATTCTGTATGCAGTCGAGTGGTTCCATATGTTTTTCCGCTTGACCTTTTTATGGAAAATGTTGTGGACCTCTTATGGGCCAATGATATAGATTCCGTAAATATAGTACGCAATTCTTAGAGTTTAATGATTACAAATATATTAATAAGGATTCCAAAGATATACCATGAGAACCTTATAACGAATCCGCAAAAGTTCCACCCTATGCTTTGTAAAAAATGAGCTTGCACTGCAGAGAAAGCTACGAGGCGTGCCAGGGCACTACCACTTGCTTCACGTGTGCCGCCTCGCACGCCATAAAATCTAGTTCTGTGGTTTAGCGTCGTTTGCATTGTATGTATATACGTTCATTATAGCCAAGCGCTACATAAATGTGTGAACTGTTTCTTCATCTCCTACACATTGCCAGCGATTACGCTCCTTATGTGGTAGGAACGTGACAGCGGCGGGGCGCATGCAGACGCGGATGGACACATCGTGCACTGGAGCCACCTGCATGTCGGCTCCTCTGATTGGCTCCTGCGCCCCGTACTTCTCGATGCACTAAAACTACATTGCGAGGCAGAATATAGTTCTCCGTAAGAACGGTACGGCAAAGATCCAGAACTATTCGATTGCCTACGGAATGAAATAGCAGAAGAGTCTTGACATGGAGCGTGAACAGTCACCGTAGGGGAATAATGGTCAACAAAAAGAATAATAGAAGAAAAATATAATAAATTTTGGAACTGAGACGCACCAGTCTCGATGACGCTCGACCATAGCCGATGGTTGTTAACTGTGCCGTTGCTGAGGTAGAGCTGGAAGTTGTAGTCCGTGCCGGGCAGCACGCCGTCGATGGGCACGCCCTCTACGGAGTCCGTGGCAGGGAACGTGAAGTTCGGCCCGGGGTCGCCGACGGGCGGCGAGTAGTCGACGCGCAGCTCGCCCCCAGGTAGGCTGGTGTACTCGCTGGGCAGGTGAAGCGTCAGCTGGCTCACTCCGCTCACCTACGCAGAATAATGCAATTGGCATTATCATCATGCACAAATCCTTGCTTTGTTTTATGAACCCCAACGGTTGAAAGACGCTCGCAAACTCACACTTGTGCAAATGTGAGCCGTCCCTTTAGCATTTCAAACACTGCGGATATGTTAATAAGATACACACTCAGCTGTTCAAGCCTAATTGCATATGTGGTTACAAGCTATGTTGGCTTCATAAGCAGGGCATAACTAATAAGGATATAACACTCTAATCAACGTAATGGGCACCTCCAGCCACCTCCAGGGCAACTGGAGCACACTCCAGCCACCTTCACAAATCGGTGTACGCATATGCCTGCCGTCTCGATTTGATTGGTTTCTGAATGTCACTCAAGCCCAACGCAAATAATTGTGAATCGCGGTGAGCAAGGAGTCTTGACTTCAGCGAGAATAGAAACACGTACAGATCACGTGACAGCTAAGGCTATAGGAGCGCGTAAGCGCGGCAACTACAAGCTCCTGACCATTTAGCTGCCACGTGATATGTACGCATACGCACTATCGTTCTAACTGCAATGAAGGGCCATTGTTCGTCACAGGTGACAGGTGTACGCGCAGGCCTCTGTGATATTCAGAACGCAAACCTGGCAGGCATGCGGGTATGTGTGATAGCGGGCTGTTTAGGCATACGCATTCACCCCCCACGTATACCCTTCCACTGTGTATACACCTCACAGTACGTCGGCACTTGTACAGGGTCGTCCTTTTTGAAAGGGAACACGCGAGCGCGTGGCCTGTGCTCTGCGGCGGCTGCGTAGAGCGCCGGTCAGTGGCAGCAATAGGAAGCACGTCCGCTTTTGGCGTCATCTATTGACGGTCAGAATGACTAGGCATGGCCGATTGGAAGCGCCTACTGGACTCCCTTCCCCGTATTACTGATGCGCAAGGAGCGGGGCCTGCAGCTAGCAAATCGCGCTCGCGCTGCAGGCCCCACTTCTTGCGCATCAGTAATACGGGGAAGGGAGTCCAGTAGGCGCTTCCAATCGGCTATGCCTAGTCATTCTGAACGTCAATAGATGACGCCAAAAGCGGACGTGCTTCCTCTCGCTGCCACTGACCGGCGCTCTAGGCAGCCGCCGCAGAGCACAGGCCACGCGCTCGCGTGTTCCCTTTCAAAAAGGACGACCCTGTACCGTACATATATAGGCACGTCTTGCACAGCGCACGTTTGACGCTGCTCTTGGATGTCCCATCTTGGGTGGTCTGGCCGGGCCGCGTTTGCTCTGCGCATGCGTCCGCTCATTCGTGCTAACCGCCTCACGCTGACACCGCCCAGGTAGACCCCTAAAGCACTCGGGGCTGTTGACTCCCTCCCTCCTCGCCACGCAAGCCACCGCGCCTTGCCGCCTTGTCCGTCGTCCATTTGATGACTGGCGGGACGCCCGTGCAATCGCCTTGACCCACTTGTTATACAATGCGCGCCGCTGCGCCAAGAGCCCGCGAAAGCGCCGTGAAAGCCGTAGAACGTGGGTCGAAGCACCGCCCACTCAGCCGCGGCAAGCAATTTTCGCCGGTGCGCGGCAGAATATTGATAGGCCTCTTTGCATCATTGAAATTACCCCGATAGCCCTATAGGTTGACGGTCTACAGGAGTGCATCAAGAGCTCAATCAAGGAATAAATGACAGCAACAGTTCCACAGCTTCGTTTTATCGGTGATGTAAAGTCATTTTATAAAGCCTTCCTCTTTACTGCGGATAAGGTGTGCCACAAACGCGCACAGAGACAGATGTTTTTGTTGTTGTCCTGAGTGGCTATGGGCCATACCCACAGGGGGGGGATATGACATATCAGAGAGGTTTAAGCTTCTCTAGGCCCTTGAATCACCTTTCTAGCGTAAGATTTGATCATCTCGTCACTGCGACCGGCTTCACAAACCTGAAGTTAGAGGATCAGCCAGCCCCAACTTAATCTATATCTATCGCAGGTGAGGAGGATGCCCTACCCTAAGGAGAATGAAATACTAGCCATTAATTGATGGTAGTCAAACTCAAGAGCCCAGCAAGGCGCCCACTCCCTCTTCCTTCCTCGACAGACACGCACACACAGTGTTTCTTTCAGAATCACTGCTCCGTGTTTGCTGTCAGCTTTCAACGTCTCCTTCGACACCTCCGATTACAAATACTTATACTGACCATACTTTATTGCACAATGCAATGCTATTAAAGCTATTCTTGAATAAATATTGCAAGCTAGAACCCCCTCAAAGCAAGCATACCCGTTATGTAACGTTTTTGTTTGTTTTTGTCTTCTTATTCAAGAAGCGCACGCTGGTTCGCCTTGCGCAATCTAATTATCAAATGCGGGACTGGATCCACGCCAGACTTGTGTTGGCTGAAGTCAAGACCAAGCAGGACAGGCGAAGCAAGAAAATAAAGATAAGCGACACGCCCTTGATCAGAGGCCCCATACGTGCACCGTTGTAGGGAGGGCAGCTCCAACTGGATTGCTTATGCATAGTACAGTGATATTTTTGAAATTTTTGCTCCCCTCCAGTGCAACTACAAAGCAGGCACACACTGAGACCACGTCGGCGTTTCGTTGCCTTGTCTGCGTGTGTGCCATGTTCTTGAACATGTAGGGACCAACTCAACAGGACACACTTCACAGGAACAAACTAGTCGCGTCCAGTCGGCCAGTGTTCAGCGCACGTCAACGAGTGTCCACGCTTGTTCCACCTACTCAAAGAAGCGTAGACGCAATCACGAGACGCTGAATATGCGGTACGTGACGCTAAGTCTCAGCGCACCAGTTCGCGTTTGCCATCGCAGAGGACGGTGCCGCACGTAGTGGCAAATAAAGATGACGCGAACACTTTCACCGGTATATAGGAGGCAGAAATTCGTACAGTTCGACTGCATGCATGGTCAGCTCGAAGTTTTGTACTTCTCATCTTAATGCGGGTCCCTCCTTTGTTATGCTTTTCCTTTTAGAATGTCGTTAGAGCGTCTAGCAAAGATGTTTTCATGGCCTATTGTGTTCGACGTCACATACTTGGAAAAGAATGCAGCACATGATGAGCACAATCACAAAATATATTCGTACATCGTCCCGTGTAACTGCGCTTAGCTTGAGCTATACTTTCCGTTTCAAGTTGTCCGTGTTCAGATTACTTGACTTATCGCGAAGAGCCAAGCAATTCATGCCACCCAGAAAAGCTGTTTGTGAGGGAAAATATGCTGTTTACAGAGATTGCTTCTACTTAGGAATCGATAGCCTCCTAAAGAAATGTAAGAGCTCTCTCAAGTTTGTTTTTTTTTTAGGTCAAACTTACTTAAACGTTCTTTAGTCGTTTCAAGCTTTCTCGAGTTGAAAGCGTCTTGGTAAAGGCTTAAGTTAACCCCTTTAAAGAATACCTTGTTTTAACGAAACCTGCGCAATGAATTGTCGGCAGACGCAGCCGCGACGACGATGATCCGGAACACATCGAAGCTCTTTAAGAGCGCGGCAGTTTGGGCGAGTTGGTATGTCATGACTTTTTTAGGCTTGTAACGGAGCTCAGAAAGAGCAAAAATGAAGGTGGAAGACGTAATGAAAAGGAACGGAGAACAGGGTGAGTGCTCACTCTGTTCTATGTTCCCTTTCATGACCCCTTCCACCTTCCTTTTCGCTCTTTCTGAGCTGCGCTACAAGCCTAAAAACCTCTTCAAGAGCACACAAAAGCTATCGCTGTCAAAAGGGCTCAATAACTACTTATCTCGGCTAAATATTTAAGCAGTGTTTACTGCACAAGAACTTTGCAATGTTGTGCCCTTCGGCTAAATTAATTACATTATGAGGTCTTACGTGCCACAACCACGATCTGATCACGAGTCGCGCGATATCTGGTTAGGGACTCCGGATCAATTTCGATCCCCGGGGTTCATTAACATGCACCTAAACCTAAGTGCACGAGCGATCTTGCATTTCGCCGTCATCGAAATGCGGCCGCCGTGGCAGAGATCGAGCCCGAGAACTCGGTTTTAGCACCGCAACGCAGTAGCCACTGAGGTATATACCTCGGCAGGCCTGCCGATTATGCGGTCATGCATTTAACGCGCTCCATTGCAGAAGCCCCCACACCGCGCTAAGGGGTCGCAGATCGATATGACACAAAAAGCCAGCGAGATCCGTCTCCCACGCCCACGACGTGAATATATACATTCCCCAGTTATGCCATCCGCTCCTAAGCCTAATGTGGCGGCGTAGGTCCCGAGAGCAATAAGGGATCAAGCGCGTTAACCCGTCGCTGCACCGCGCGTAGCGGCTCGTCAAATATTGAACGGGAGGAGACGAAAAAATGCATGGCGCTGGCTGGTGAGTGCACGTCGCGTTATGTGCAGTGGCGTAATTATGAGTGCTGCGCACGTTCGCTATTCCCGATGCGGCTGACCGCGAAGTACGTGGCACGCGGGGCATGCTAGGGGAGCGACTTATACGGTCACGGAAACTTCCTGTGGGATGGTCGGCGGCTCGACAAAGGTCGCAAGGGTCCTACGCTGAGGGGTTGTAACCGTGTGCTCTTGTTCCACATAAGCTTCACTAGGTTAGTGGAACATTTTAGCAACTATGTTCCACTCAGCGAGACGTATGTGGAAAAGTGGCAAGGAGATAGAACAAAGAGCCCATGCTCAAGGATATTTGTACCACATAGATACAATTTCATAAGTGAAAATTGTTAGGAATTTTGTTTCACTTAATGGGAAAACATGGGGAACGAGAGTGGGAGCGTAATAAACGCCTTTTCTTTTTCAGCGTTTCACTTAGTTGGTGTGGCGGACAACTACTGAAAATGTGCAACGTCACATCGTTAACTATCGTGACTTTCGTCAAAAAGTACACACTTCCGGTGACAGTTTTGATAGTTCACAATCGCCTATAATATTTATATTTGAATGATTGAGTTGATTGAGGAAGTTACCTAACGACACGAGGTTTTTTAACGTGCACCCGAAGTTTGTCTGCAGGCTATAGAAGGCTCGTGAACACCTTTCTTGAAATGCATACAATGCCTACATATGCCGGACATCGACCTTGCACTTTTAGTCGACTGTTTTGTTATTAAGGAGTGTAAATATTGTACAAGACAAACGGTGAAATCAGCAAGTAAGCAAAATGTAATCTAACTGTATAATCAAAGCCTGGGTCCATATTTACGCAAGGAAATCTCCTTTAAAACCACGGCCCACTTACCTTGCGCAGAATAAGATGTATACAGATTATTCATAGACAAAGTAATCTGCAGGTAGGCGAAAGTGATGTGCTTTGAGTGCATGCAGTATACAGACCAATCTTCGCAGTGAACTTCTTTAAACCCTCTGCCCACATAAATTACAGTTTTATTCTACTGCAGTGTCCGTAGGACTTCTGTAGATCATTCACAGATAAAAGGTATTTTCTAGACGATTCCGTTTAGTATTTCTTGGTTCTTCATACAAATGTTAAAGTCCATGCAATAATACAATGCTCACACAGAAGTCAGAGAAAGCAAGAGAGAAAGTTGCCAGCGCCGGAAGTGAAAACTACTGGAATAGCTGCTTGTGCAGATTGCTGTCCTAAATATTCTGCCGTAGTTTCAGCAAATTCTGAAGCGGAATACTTGTAAAGTCAGCAAGAAAACTTGCAAGACAGGGCTTCTAAGACAAACATGGATTAACAAGGCGTAGCGCTTCTAATTTAATGAAACACCGTGTAGGCCCCAGCAAGTATTGTACGAACTTTGCATATGGGGTTTTGTGTGTATAGGCTTCTCGGTAATTCAGACTTTTCGTAAACCACGTGCCCCGTAAATATTTGTGGGTAACTGCATACATAAAGACTCCCCTCCCCAAATAACAGAAAAAAGAAAACAAAATGCAAATTTACAAAGATACGTAACGTATGCGATTACAGGTGCAATAGCTTCACGCAAATGATTTAAAGTCGAAAAATTATAATTTCAGTTCAAGACCACGACAAGTAGAAGTGAACTTCAATAGAAAAGGTAAACATTAAAGGAATCTAGCATGCGCATAGATACATTCTGAGATCTGTGCCAGTTATGTCTTGAGCGGTTGCAATAAGTCTACCGAGCGTCTACAAAACTGCAGCGTGAAACTGTTTTTCTAAGGAAACTTCCTTAAAGCATCGACCCTATTCCGGAGATCTCTTGAGTACCGCTGTACCGATTGCATCGGCATAGTAAAGCGCCACAGTGCCACTTACTGTCCTTGGAGAATGCAGCCTTCCGTTTTCATAAACAACTGTCGAGGCCTAAGGCGAACAAATAAAGAAATAAAAATAAAAGTGAGGGCGTAAGATCAAGAAGGCCCGGTAGTGATACAGATGCGACGAACGTGCTATTTGGCTCGGGGCGCGCTTAAGCGACGTTTCGCGCATACGCTTTCGATATACTGCCGTGGTCCGCAGCGCACATCTCCGCAAAGAAAACACACGCGCCCACGAGTGCTCGGCCGAGAGGCTTTTTTTCCAATAAGCGGCGACAAACGCAGTGGCTTTACGCGCGGAATGCCCTTTCCTGTTTCTCTGTATAACGGAAACGTCTGTATACGTTAACGCGAAAACCGTGTACGAGCGAGGCAGTGGGTAGCAACAATACGCCTGCTAATCATTCATGGTCCGGTGATCCTAGTACGAATAGTAATGCTTTACGAGAAATAGCTTACACGGAGAAACAAAATCAAGAAAGGGACTGACAGATGAAAGACAAACAGAAAAAAAAATTTAAGAAATCCAAGTGCCAGCATCTCTAAATAACTAAATAAATAAATACTTAATTCTCGCCACATAATTTGTTGATTTGGTGCTGCAGATAAACATGGTTATTACTGAAAACGTATGCCCACGTGATACATATCATGCTGAGGTTGGGCCCTTCGTGCCGTATCTCTAATTAGAGCGCGCTCGATAATGCGTATATCAGCTGCATCGGGGGCCACATATATGATCTAATTATTTGAGGCCATGCTTTTCGCCGTTAAGACTGTGAATCACAAAAGTCCAAATAAGCATATATGCCGCCTACAACAGGGTGAGTTGTTGGTAATGAATGCGAGAATACTGCCATCTGCTTCCAGACACAGAACCGGGAGCAACTTTTCTTTATTTAGTGCCTGCATTTTCTTGTTCAGGTGCCCCAAACATGAATTATTCACTCCACGGCTTTAGAATTTTGAACGTTTGAATTTCTGGCCCACTTGGACTAGAAACGTAGCTTTCGTTGTTACGTGTTTACTAGCAACAACAGCATAGGTTATAAATATCGGGCGCAACCTCACTCCCCACCCCACCCCCCCTCCACACATACACACTTGTGTTTCTTTAGATCTTCTACACTGCGTGCAAGTGCTAAGCGTGACATCAAAGCACTTCGCCACAGGACTTGAGTAAGGGCGTATGTCTCGAAACCTGCGTTAGGCGCATCCACGACGACTGCTAAATGAATGGCTCCCTGTTACAGCGTTACAGCTACACCAAGGCACATACACCGCGGCACATACAGCAGAGACAAAACGGCGCAGTGACATTACGCGAGAGCTCGCGCATGCCGAGGAAGCGCGAGACAAAGTCTAGTAACGTTGGCGCGAGACTCGTCCAAATACAGCGCCTGCCGGGCGTACGCAGCTCCCGCAGCACATACACAGCTGGTTGGAAGGCAAGGCGCGATGTGTCCAATGCACTCAGCAGCAGCGGCGTCGGGCGAGCGCCACTTCTTCAGCCGCCAACGTGACCGGCAATCCCGGAGACCGATCTCTCACGTCGAGAGGGGTGGATTGAGTGCCTCGCGGGGGCGCGAGCTCTGGTGCCCCAGTTGTGCCGCTTTTTCCCGCGCGTAAGCCGCCGTTAGTGCAGCCACGCGTGCGATATGCGAACGGCGCAGAGACGGGGCAAAGAGAGGGCTTGAGGACAACGCGCACACTGACAGCAGTTTGTTAAAGGAATACTGATACGAGATTTCCGACTTTTCACTTTGTTTGTTGGTGCATTAAGTGAAGAGCCTGGATCTAGACAAACCCTAGAATAATACTAGCCAGTCTTAGATTGCCCGAAATAATTTACTATAAGAGAGTTTCTAAGAGCCAGTTTTAAATGTCGGTTCCCTGGAGCTGTGTGCGTCATGACGTCACGACGCAGAAAGTGGTCGTTTGGGAGCAGTGCTTCGTGACGTTTCGGCACTCGCTCCGGCCAGCTCGACCATCTGCCAGGCTCGGTCTTCTGCTCATTCAACTCATACGCAGTGCTACTCGGCCACGTTTAATCTTTTCGGAATTTCATCACTACGAATTGAAAATAACTCGCCCTGTTCGCATTCTCGTTGAAATTATGGCTAATCACGAGCATCTTATACAATGTTTTTTTTTTTAAACGCATACTCATTTAACCTTGCTTTAAGTAAGCTCTGCTTTATCGACCGAACGCAAGCCCTTCACTGTGTGCCAAGATGAAAGTGCCGACGAGAAATTTACAGAAAACGAACAGCCCCGCGAGGCTGTGCACATGTGCGAGCTCCATTAGCACCAGGACACTTTCTCAGGATCTTGGCCGGAGGGGCATTAAAACGCTCGCCCCTGAAAACTTCGTACCCTGCTTCTCCGCTCATTGAGCGCAATCATACGACGCAAGAAGAACGACGCTGACCTCCAAGCGTCCACCGCCGATGATCCACAAAGGATCCATCTCGGTAGGACAATGGCCCCTCTTTGGTTTCCATCTGTGGGTCCATACGGGATGCCAGGGAGCTTAGAAGTTAGAAAGATAGGTTCTTAATGATCGTCGAGTCCTCTTTTGGCAGCTTTAGAATCTTTCTTTCATTCCTTCCGTTTTTTTTTTGTTGATCTAGTGTTGGGGATGGGACCAACGCTCGCCATTACGTCTTGAGTGTACTCGAGACCTTGCCCGGACAAGACAGCGCGAGACATGCCATAATGACGAGCGTACTGTACCATTTGCGTGCATGGCGTCGTTTTTCCGGCGAGCACTTCTTCGTGACCGAAACGTTTAGCTGCTCGGTGCATCAACCGGTGAAGTCGCAACACATTAAGGGGGAGAGCGCAGAGCATGCCCCGGATACCTGAGTGCCTTAATCCATACCTGTGCCTGTATGCAGTCAAGGTTTGCCTCGGAGAGCGTCATTAAGGCGTTCGGTTTCTCTAGGCATCATCAAGGGGACAGGGCGGAATTCTGTGAGACACGTTGAGCAATGCGGGAGCGCGGTCGTATCGTGCACGTGCGCGTCTATTGGCCGCTCGAATTATAGGGACCTACGTGGTCGCTCTAGGGAAGCCTCGGCGCAAAAACGGCGAGTTGACCTCGACGCAATTTGGATGCGACCGCCTCCAGCTCTTCTGGAACTTGAACTGGAAGCGTTCATGCTGTAATCCTGCAAGCAGACGGCGTTGTTGCTGCAAAGCGAAACTAGCGCGAAGGACTTCCAAAACTGAACAACCAAGATAAACGAATGCCGTCTTGTTGCGCAAGAACAACATCGATCGTTTTGTCAGCGAAACGCAGTTAGCAGTTCAGAATATGTCTACGACAAATTCCCGCGCAGCAGTTAGCGTTTGCACACCAAATAGTGGGTTCGAACTTTAGCGGTCTACTAATTTAGATAATTTTCCGGAATGTCTAAAGCAGCTTTATTGGTCGCAAGAAGTGTTTCGCGTGACTCCCCTCTTACAGGAAAACTCCCGCTATATAGCAAAACACTTCGCGCAATACCGAATGGCTCGCTACATGTAAAGGGGTTCGAGCTGCACTTCGTTTTACCCTCTCTCGCAAGTCCATCCGAACTGCATTAATCAAATAATCAATGGCTCACCGCGAAGCCTCCTCCACGTTCTCGCCTCATCACGTTAACGCCCGGAGGGAGAACACGTGTTCGCGCATAGGCCGCAGGATCCCGCGCGGTAATGAATTACTCGCGGATGTGCGACAGGGAGCTATCTGCTTTATATCATGTGGCCGGGACGATCGGAGCGCCCTCTACACTAATACACAGGCGGCGTGCTCACGCCGCAAACACGCGCTGAGCACGGGCGCGATGTGGCGGCGTGCGGCGAAGAGGATTCCCGTAATTGATCCCCTTCCAGCGCGCCCTCTGACTCGCCGCGTCATTCCTCTTGGCCCGCTTTTCCGGGTTCGCATGTCCAGGAGTGCGCGGATTTCGCGATGCCACAGACAGCGCCCCCTGCATACACACTCCCGCATCGCCAATCCGAAAATTCATCCAGCCTTATGTAGCGGCCCAGTGCACGTACGCCACACACTATGTGTGGTATAAAGCCGACGTGGCGCGAGACTTTCGTATATACGGTGTGGCAGCTACCGTACAGCATTCTGGAGGCTACGAGAGGTTTCGGCGAGGTAGTCAGTAGTGCGCAGAAGAAAGTAGGCACGTCGAGTTTTCTGGCGGGAGTTAACTTATTTCAGGCCTTACTAGAGATAATGTTATAGCCTTGGAGATTGGCAGAACTAACGACTTTTCTTGACACTGACGTAATGCGAAGACGAAACACATTTTAATGCTTTACACCCCGGATATGCAAACACGTACTACACGTAAGCAACTGCTCTATTCATCTGCTACAGCGAAGCTATCGAGTCGCAAGGCACAGTTTCAATGGGGATATTTCTGGCTTTTCGGTTTGGTGATGTTATGGAAGAGAAGAGTAACGCAGCACGAGAAACCTTCTTATTCGTTCCGGTCGTATATATATCGCCACGAGATGCCGCCACAAGTTTTCCTGCTTCCATCGACGTAATAGGCACTCCACGGCCGTGCACGGTACCGGCGCGATGCAGCTTCTTTCACGCTGCACTCTTTTACTACATGTACGCGCCAGCCAGTAGCTTAGATGTGGCAATGCAAAAGCGACGCTGCAGGATGCGGTGACGTGGCCAGCGAACTCAGCGCAATGTCTACAAGACATCCCTGAGGTGACGTCTACAAGAGATCCCTCCTACGCCGTCTATAAGACGTCAAGGCAAAGCTAACGACACGAGCCGGTGTAGTGTATCCATACTTCCAGATCCGCGCGCTGATCCTCATGCCATCAAACAGAGCCGGGGAGTCCTGTTGGATCAGCGGAAAGCACGCAGGATCTCTCTCACCACTGGCCCTCTTCGTGGGCGACCGCAAATGGACGCACTTCGAGACTATCAGGGATCTGGCGGTCGGCGTACGCGGCGCTGTAATGGCAGCTCCCTCTTTCTAATTACCCCAGAAAGGTAGGGCACAGTCCGAACCGACCCTGCATGTTGGCGACTAGCTTAAGCCCGCATTCGGCTCCCACAACAGTATATCCTCCCCTATGCCTCCCTATAGCTTTCCCTCTCCCTTCCCGCCTTCCCTATGAGCTCTCCCTAGCCCTCCCTTCAGATCGCTCCCCCGAGGCGTCATCTGTACTGGAGACGTTAATCCCCGACGGGCCCGAGCTCTCGCAAGGGGGTTCTGGCGCAAGCATTTAGCGTTCTGAATTCGAGGACAGGGTCGCATTGAATGCGCGTGTACGGGATGGATAAATACAGTGTTGACGCGTTTCGCTCGGGCGGATCCGTAAGCTGCTCTCTCGTGCTACGAATGAGTTCGGTTTCTGCGTCGATGTGTTGTTCTAACGGCTTAAGACATCATTGGCACGTGGCGCGTGTAGCTCTCAGAATGCGCAGTGGAGCAGGGCGAGCGAAGTTACAGCCGAAGAAGCACCACCGATCAAAATGCGGCGTCGAAAATATAGCGGTCTTATTTTCGCGCTACCCCGTCGAACGCGTCGCTAATGGACGTCTCTTGCAATGGAAAAATCAAGAGTGAAGCGGGATACTGAAGGCAGTGAGGAAAACGCGGAGTTTGGCTTCGGTTCCACGGAGTTATATGTCGTATAACCAGCCGGTGCTTCTTTATGTTTTCTCAGCCTAGGCCTATAGTGCTTCCTTTTGACCAGGCACCAGCAAGAGGGGCAAGATTACTTCTTTCTCCCTTTCTTTAGTTCCTTCTTTCCTTCTTCTACCTGGGGAACATTTATAGACGCCTAGCTCGAGAACGCAGCAGGTGCCAGTTATAAACTCGACGAACCCCTTTCATACGAATTCACCTATTGAATGGTTTTATTGTTAACCAAGGTTGTGATGGAGACTGAAGTGAACATTTATGAGTATCGATTTGTCACCGCCCTATCCGCCGTGGCTGCTTAGTGACTTTCGCGCTGCGCTGCTAAGCACGAGGTCGCGGGATCAAATCCCGACCGCGGCGCCAGCAATTAGACGGGGGCGAAAGGCAAAATAGCCCGCGTACCCTGCGTTTGGTGCACGTTAAAGAACCCCAGGGGGTAAAAATTATTCCGGAGTCCCTCATAACGGCCTGCCTCATGTTGAGATCGTGGTTTTAGCGCGTAAAACTCCAGAACTCTTTCTTCCAACTTGTCACCAATTCCTGCACTGCACTTAACGAACACGGGCGTTTTTGCATGCTTCTCTGTTTTAAACGAAAGGCGACCACCAAAAACAGTAGCATGGATGACGGTAAGAGTAAAGGTTGCGTTTGTGTTCATAAAATAGCAGATACAAGCAGTTGATAAGCTAAGTGCGGTAGAAAGGGAAGATGGGTCAGATAGGTCATTCTGCTGACGAGACAACATTAACAGCAACGACGACAAACAAACAAAAGCTTCCGATCACCATGTTGTAAACACATAACGGTAAATGCTCCCGGAATCGATTCAATCGCCAAAAAGCTCCTATTCATTTTCACATCTCTACCTTGGCCCGAGAACTCAATAACCGCTGGTGAAGAGTCAAATCCCAGGCGGATATCCCAATCAGACTCCCTTTTTCCGATAGGAAACTGCACAGCAAACGCCAACAGCATAACCGTCATTTCCTGTCACGCGCTCCGTTAGCCAGGGGCGATCACTTTTATCTCCGCGATGTTATGTCCCGGTTCTATTTCCCGTCGCTCGAGTGCCGAACCGAAAGCCCGACCCTGCGTTTCTCTTTCTTTTAAAGAGCCCCGCTCGCTTTTAGACTCTAAGTGGGGGGTGCACGTGTATGTATGCTTGCGTGTTGGCCCAATGGGAGAGAAAGAAATGATGAAACAAAGAAGGTGAGATAGGAGGCAGGCAGTACAGAAGAGGCAAAAAAAAAAAACAAGAGCGGCACATCGCTCGAAAGAAAAACTTCGGGAGAGTATTTCGGGTGTCGGCAACACGCGTTCACTGGGGCTTGTTCCCGTGCACTCCGCGGGGTTTCTCTCGCTTGCTGTGAACAGCGGGAGGCTCTTTATAACGGGAACAACAAAACGGGACAAGCGTGGACAGAGTAGTCGTGGAGAGAGAGAGAGCATGAAAACAAGCGAAAGATAAATAACAAAAGAAAAACGGATGGAGGTGGGAGAGGGGAGGACTTGGGAAGAGTAGAAGCCGGCCTCTTGCTGAAGCCGGCAGCACAGTTGAGACGGCGGCAATGAATGGCAGACGGCCAAGGCCACACGGGGACCGCGGTCTCGGCCGACGGTTTGAGGGAATCAAAATAGAAAGAAGTGTGTGCGTGTGAGAGAGAGAGAAAGAAGGAAAAGAAAGAAGCACAGGCGAGAAAGAAGGTTGACACTGACACAGAGTCGGTGCGACGTCCCGGGAAGGGCTTCCCTCAGCCTTTGCGAAAGAGGGGAAACAGACGACACAGGGAAGGCGGGCGACAAAAGAAAGCAGACGGCAAAGCAAAGAAAAATAGAAGAAAAAGCAGACGACAAAGAAATTAACCTCTGCTTTGTTGACAAGGGTGCCGCGGTATACATGAAAGTACGCAGCTGCTTAGAGCGACAGGGTAGAAAGCTGAAAGAAGGATGTGGCGTGAGATGTGCTAGTTTGTAGCTCTAAATGGTGGGGGAAGCACTGTAGTGCGGTTGCGTGCGTTCAACACGGTCGAGAACAAAGCACGTCTGCTGACAGACGCGCACGAGGCACGGTGGTGAGACTCAGGGCCCCATAAGTGTGTTGTTCTATAGAGCGGGTGCTTCCAACTTAAGCACCTCGGAATTGTTAGTGTATATGTAACAACAGTGAAATACAAGACTCAGGCGGTGATCTATTACGTGCATCGGATATAACGAAATAGCGCATATGATCGGCCGGTACCTGCTATCACGGCCCAGAGGCAACTGATAGCTGTTTGCTGATAGAGCCATAGGAGATCGTAAAGACCTTACGACAGTTGGAGGCAACCATAGTTTTGATCCGTTACCCCGACAGCAAACATAACCAAAACACATACATGGGAGACAAGGCAGACTTTGCCTATATACATACCCAGTGCACTTTAGGAAACATTACATGTGAATTACGGAGTGATATAGCATTCCGGTCAATGATTCGGTTTTTAACCTAGCTACTTAAAGATGTGAAATAAAAGATTATGAACTTAAGCATTGAAGTGTCTTTGACAGGCTATCCAACGTTTCGATAGGTGGACCTATCTTTGTCAAAGGCGGTCTTGTCATATCCTTGGAGGGTTAATTTTAACGGGTTAAGAGGGTGCCGTCACGTCGTGTCACTGACCGACGGGCGACATCGACACTACGTGACGTCACTTTACTAACCCTTAAAACTAGCACGCCAACGATGACAAGGCCGCCTTTGAGAAAGGGAAGTCTAGCTATCCAAACGTTTTCCGGCCTGTCTGAGGGAATTCATAATTGTTTATGCAACTTCTTTTTCACAGTGTGCTTCGAGCTGTAGGCTCCCACCTTGACTTTGGACTAATACAGAAGTGCAATTCCTTCTTTTTTTATGGTGTAAGCAAACTGTATGAGGCCTCCTTAATTTGCCTAGACTTCAGGAATGATATGCCCAATGGCCCACGCTCACGTACGCATGTTTGTGTTGCGTGTTCGACGCTGAGCATGCCCATGTAGAGGTCTTGCATTTGCAATTACTCTATTCAATCAGCAATCCTAAAAATGGTTCGTGTACAAATCGAAAGAGGATGAAAATACTCCTGGACGCGTAGATAACGTTATGCTGCTTGAAAAATGGTATTTAATTCGTAAATAATAGAAACGCGAATAACGTAGGTAAAGGAAGGTCGGGCTATTTGATTCGTGCACAATAATGGGAAGTCACAAATGGCGTTCCTAAGAGGCTATGGGTACCCAAAGACCCAAAGTACTTTCGTATGCCATTTGCGTTCTTTTATACGCCTCGGCTGATATCATCGCCTATGCTCGGGTCACCTATTTCTAATATTCACTAACGCTTAAGCAACAAAGAGAATCGTTAAGCCAGTGCCTGTGGATAGATAGGTCCCAGACAAACACAGAAACATACAGTAAAAAATAAAAATAGATAATGCCAACTCTTCAGGGCAGAGAGACAATAAATAAAGATTGTTTAACCTGTATTAGTGAATTACGTACCTTCTACAGTATCAAAAAAGAAAAAAAACGCTTTTACTATGAGTAAAGAGAGGATCGGCAAGCCACAAAAGTCGCAAGAACGAAAGACGAAACAAAAGACGTCAGATGGACGTTGCTGCTCAGGTTGTCACGGGTGCGAAATTCAAAAGAGTGAACGTGGGCTTCCATTTGCTCCTTTAATAACCAACCAGTTATCACGAAATTAACAAAAATAGAGATTTCAAAGACTGGTTTATGAGTCCCAACATATTTAATGTTTCTCTTTAGTGTCAAATAAAATCGCGTTGACCCGTTCTGAAGCAAGGCAAAGTCTCGTTAGACCAAAGTTGAATATGGAGCGAAAATTACTTCGTTATATGCATTACTACGTTATAATTGTTACTGCATATACTGCGCACTATTACGAATCTCTGGGGATTTCAAACGGAACTTCACTTATTTCGCCATATCTGTTATTCCGTTATAACCAACTTTGTTATGACGAGATTTGATTTAGCACGTTTTCGTAAAGTTACCCAGACTATAGAATAAACTATAATATGTAAATTTCAATGTTGAAACGCTCACAGCATTTTTCCTGTGCCTTTCATGGAAGATTCTATATGTAAAAATGTAAGAGGATGTGCGAACTTAAATTAGGCTCGTCCTACAGCGCACCGAACTATAAAAAATTTATGGATCGAGCCTGCCATGTTCTTTTTTAATGTTTTGCATTCTCTCTTTCATTTCAAAGCATTGCTTCATATCTTTTGTAACGCTTAATTGAGAGCTGTGTTGTAATTACGTCGGTACGCAGTGGAGCAGGAATGGACACTCCAAATGACCATGTGGTATCTCCAAAAACAAACATCCCCTGGGCTATCAATAATTTGATAACAGTCATCAAGCGCTGCTTCCCGTAGGAAATGAACAAAAAAATTGATAAGTCCTGTCGACGAGGTAATTCAATACGAGCGACGCTAAACGTTGGACACACAGAAATGCTCCCAATTCGGACGTTATGTATCCTTGCGGACGGCGTAATTGTTCCACATCCTGAAAAAATAAAGCAGGAAAGACGGTCGCCCTCACTTATTGAATAACTTGTTTCAATACAGGAATGCGCATTCACTTATCGAGGACAACTGAAATCGAGGCAGAGCACAACTGGACTATCAACGTTCAAGATACCGCTGGAACAAAAAAGTAAGAAACTACTGAAAAACCGGCAAACATTTGTGTTCTTCCATCCAGAACTGCGGTGACGGAAGCGGTCGCTTCACAACGCAGATCATGGCCTCCGAGACTAGGATACGCGCCACGTCCTGCGTGCGACCCCTTCCATCTCGGAGGCCACGGAAAGGTCATAGCGATTGAGAACGCTCACCGTCATCGGAGTCATCGTTGTCAGCTCTATTTAAATGCTGTGAGACTCGTCGAGATGGCTCAGGGGATACGGCGTTCTTGTACGGATCACACGAAGTCACCGGTTCGATCTCCAGCAACGACGGCCGCATTTCGGTAATGAAAAAAAAAAAAGAACTGCTGGTTTCGTGAGATTCAGGTGCAAGTTAAAGAACCCCGTCATGTTTTGAAAAACCACTAAGGCGGTCTTCATAACCAAAATTAATTTAATTTTGATTTTGCGAAAACGCATGCTGACTACGTTAGGCTTGTAGCCTATGCCTCGGGCAGCGCTTCGAGTGTA
This sequence comes from Dermacentor albipictus, assembly GCF_038994185.2. NCBI lineage: Eukaryota > Metazoa > Arthropoda > Arachnida > Ixodida > Ixodidae > Dermacentor > Dermacentor albipictus. The sequence goes on along the minus strand of NC_091830.1, from coordinate 36,001,665 downwards.
CCAGGCAGCAAGACCGCCGAAGTTGGTTTCATTGCATCTGATAAGCTATTATTGCTAATTATTATTATCATTCTTGTACCTATAGAAGCACAGGAAGTTAGGCTGCGTCATAGGCGGCTATCTCCAAAGTCCCAAATTCGTTACCGATGGAAATATCGAATAAGAAAAAAAAGAAAATATCAGAAAGAACGATATACACACGAACGCATGCGTGCAATGATTGCCTTATCTACAGGCACCAGCACCGAGGGCACAGCCCCGTAACTATAGGATGGTCGTTCATCGCACAGGAGCGAAAAGTCTACGTAAGCCTCCTCCTATACACACGGGGACAACACCACAGCGAGATCAGTTCGTAAAAAAGAAGCACAATTATTGTTATTGAAGGAAAGACTTGTCGTCCACCCAAATGTTGCACGAGACTACAAAGGAAACTTGTACGGGCTTCTCAGAAAGAGGCTTCTCGATTAGTATTATTACTGCGGTTGTTCTTCGTGCAGGCGTCGACGTTCGAAGCAAAAGCACGTGGCGCATATTTTCTTTCCTTTATAATGCGAAGCATTTTCCGAGTGCATTCACTTTTAACGCGGTAGCGTTAAGGGCCCCGCGTCGCTGAAGATGCGGTGTCGGCGTCGCGGCGTTGATGGATTTGTCTGTGAGCTGAAATTTTCGTACATTTTTATGTACATGTATTTAGAGTGCCACGTCTTGCTACATGAAATGCGGCATATGCGGGTTGTACATTCCCACACCGATCTATCGCTAAAGTTGTTCATACCTTGTCTTACATTCTTGACAAAGTTATTCCTCGGGATTCTGAGAATGAGAGCCCACTAAGAAATTCATGAAACATAGACAGCGCACGCCTTTTACGTCATATTTTTTCCGACTTAAATATTAGAAGTGCGAAACAGCAGAAACCTAAAAAAATGGCTGTGGCTTAGCTAAGGTTAAGTCCAGGATGCCAAGCATACTTGCCTTTATTTTAGTTGTTGAACCACTGTTTAGCCTGGTGAACTGCTGTTGCTTGGCCATATTTGGTTCGGCTAGACGAAGAAACAACTCATGCGTTACTCTGCTTCGCCTTCAAGAGTGGAACGCGACAGCGTTCCCGTCGACCCGCCAAGGGGTGTAAGACAATGGGCTACGGCGCAGCGACTACGCGCCCCGCATTGGACGCGGTGAGCGTCGAGAAACGCAGCGTTCGGCGCGGCAACGAAATGTGCGCCTGAGCAAGCGACGCACGCCTGAGCCCTAGAAACAGCTAGTTTCTAAGGCAACACCGCATTCATATATATAATATTTGGGGTTTTACGTGCCAAAACCACTTTCTGATTATGAGGCACGCCGTAGTGGAGGACTCCGGAAATTTTGACCACCTGGGGTTCTTTAACGTGCACCTAAATCTAAGCACACGGGTGTTTTCGCATTTCGCCCCCATCGAAATGCGGCCGCCGTGGCCGGGATTCGATCCCGCGACCTCGTGCTCAGCAGCCCAACACCATAACCACTGAGCAACCACGGCGGGTAACACCGCATTCACTAGAGGCGCTTTTGTACCGCTTTGAAGCATCCTACTCGTGGCTCAGTGGTAGCGTCTCCGTCTCACACTCCGGAGACCCTGGTTCGATTCCCACCCAGCCCATCTTGCAAGAGTTGAGCCATAGCCACCTAGAAAATCAGTCTCTGTAGCACGCCGCAACCTTCGCTTCTCATTCCAACGAGCAGCTCTGTCTGCAGGAGGCATCTCACCTCGTGAGTGTCTAGCAGAGGCAAGCGCAGCTGCTTATATACCGCCGCGACGCCGCGAGCGACGGCGCGAGTTGGAGCCCCGTTTCTCCTCTGTCGTGACGTCACGGTGTCACGTGGTATTGAAGGCGACACCGCCGCGCCTGAGGAGCTGGGTTGAGCTCTCGTAATATGCTTCGCATAAGATGCTCTCTTTTCTTGGAGCTGCGGTGCACTACGTCCGAGATCGGCGCGCGCAAGGGACCACGGCTCTACCAGAAAGCTCGCCTTCGTGCATAGCGTTCGCCGCCAGCGTTTCCCGATAAACATTACGGTTACATAAGCTGCAGTTGCCGGGTAGCGTGAGGAGCAGTCCGGTATCCTTGGACGCTATCACGTTCCACTCTTAACGGCGAAGTTTAAGCGTCCTCCAAGTTTTTCTTTTCCGTGCGGACGGGCGGGTTAACTCTCTGTTCTATTTCGCCGTTATCGTGGCCCGATCCCGGTGATAGGCAAGTCGGAACTTACGTGCCACAGGGGCGACTGGGTATGTGCACAGGATATGTGCACCGGGGCCGCCATGTTCCCCATGGGGCCCCAAAGTGTGTGCCGGTAGTATTTATTTTGTTTTTAATTTTACATGTTGCCATTACAAAGACACTCGTCTTATAAATATGAACAATACAACACACAATCGTTACATAACCGTTCGCTGCCCAACAGTTGCAGTATTCATACTACCGATACTGCCGTCCTCTGGAAACCATAAGTGCTTCGCGTTACGTAGACACCAACTGCAGTAGAGTCTGCTAATGTTGCCAATACGTCTGCTAATATATATATATATATATATATATATATATATATATATATATATATATATATAGGGGTTTCTTCAAAGTTCAGCACGACGAACCTTTTGGAAGACTTATTTACTAAACGTTTTCGGCTGGTGGCCCAGCCTCCGTCAGTGTACAGTAATGCATGAATTACAGTTCAGTTCCTTCAGTACAGTTCATGCATTAGTGTACTCTGACGAAGGCTGGTCCACAAGCCGAAAACGTTGAGTAAATAAGTCTTCCAAAAAGTTCGTCGTCCCTTTCCTGTATATATATATATATATATATATATATATATATATATATATATATATATATATATATATATTCGCGGCGAACGTGAAAGCAAGAGACACGCAGCTTGCATCCGAAAAAACACGGCACACCACGGCGCAGCTAGGAACCCAATGCGCGAAGAAGCGTCGACAAAACATAACCTCCCGCGGCACGTAGTGTGTACGCGGGACCTCCTCGTGGCATGTACGGCGTACGCAGAGGAAACCAACGGCGGAGTTCCGGGCGCGGCTTCCCTCGCGGGGCCCGACCTTCGACCGCGGGCCGGAAGTTCGGGGAGGGGGGGGGGGAGGCATTCAGCGTTGCCCAGTGCGCGTTGCGTCCACCGCCCTTCCGCTTGTCTCGGTACGCCCGTCCCACGCCCGTTCCGTCCCCTAGATGTCGCCACGTGATTGCTGGCGCTGCTTATAGCGCGAGTTTGTTCCACGCCTGTCATTTAACTGCGGGAAGGGGGGGGGGGGGGGGTAGAGGGCGAGAACGTGTGTGCCCGTAGTCAGTGGCGCCGGAAACAAAAGATTTACAGCTGGAAAGCATATGCGTCGAAGAAGAAAGGTAGAAAGCACAAAAGAAATATTCGACGCCTAGTTACTCACTGTGCATTACTGTCGGTTGAAGAGGACATTGCGGAAGTCGCAACTGGGACTGTCGGCTGCTCTATAGAATTCACCACACACGCACCGGTGTCGAAGAGTGTATTAGTATCAGCGTATCACTGTCAAAGAATGCATCAAAGAGCGTAATACGAACGCACGCGCATCTTGCGATTGGCCGAAGCTTTTTCCAAAGATTATTTAACAAATGCGCCGTTCTCGATCTGTCTATCGTCACAGTGATTATTTATTGGTTTATGTACACTGAAATTCCACTTGGGAATTTACGCAGGGTGGGAAATACATTCGTAGGTTACAATAGGTTACATATATCACATTGCACGTACAGATACAGCATGTTAAAAAGAAAGGCAGATAGCACGAACGAAACACACTTCACCGTCACGCACAAAAAGGATCGCATTGTTATCTCGATGACCGGCATTAAAGCGAATTGTCAGTACCATTGTTCTTCTTATCTCAAATCACGAACAACTGTGACTTCGTGCATTTTCTATTTTTCCGTGCTCAATATGTTTCCGACAAAAAAAATAATGTTTTTGCAAACTCTTTTTCAGCCATGTTCTATATACGTTTTCTTCCCTGCTGTCGGTGTATGAAGGGCTTTGCCCTCGGGCCTCAGCTTCTGCCATTTATATGTAAGTGGCAAAATCAGTGGTTGGAATTGAATTGGAAAGCTGTCTCTCTGACACCTTGACACGTGTATAATACTTTAGTGTATTTAAGATGCGTGTCGCACTTCTCTGCGCCCGTGCCCCTCTCTTCATCACTGTTCTTGCCTCGACCAAACCCCGTACCGCATTCGCACATCAACTTCGTGACATTATCGACGTCTCACACTGAACAGTCCAGCTGATTCGGTGTTGACATTTCGTCATAACCCGTGAACGGGGCTATGTATAAACACAAAAATTTGCCCGTGATCAAAGTTGCGGGCTGTGCGGCGCATAAGGATAAACATTGCGTGAGGTTGCACGAGTGATGTAGGATGAAAGTAAACACTATATTGCACGCACTGCCGCCAGTTTGATAGCATTTAATTGCCCGTTTCACTAGCACATAGATTCCATCATGTGGTTTTGAACTATGCATCGTGATTGAGGGGTGCCAGAGAGTTGAGACGTAAACAAAATCATGAACCGTTCCACTCTGTGAATGACCAGTGAAGCTCTTAAGCACGCGACAGCGAGGTGACACAGAATTTTGAACGAAGCTATGAACTCATTTACCGTGATTTTTATGTGCATTCACGTGGACGACGACACAGCCGCTCCGAGGAGCCGGAGGAAACCAGACACGTGTGACGTCTAAAGCCCCTTAAACTTCGTAAAGTAGCGACACTCTCCTCCTCCGCCTTCACTCCTCCTCGTTTTTCCTCTTTTTCACGCTCCCTCCTCGACCATGGCGCTGCCTGCACTGCTCGAGCGTAGCAACAGCGCCAACATGCGCTCCTCGCCCCTCCGTAGACGCTTCTCGAGCAAAAATGGCGCTGATGCACGACGCGAGGGCCCACGTGATGCTATTAGGCCAATAGCGACGCGGCCTTGGCCTAGGCCAGAGCGCGCGAGGAGGAGGCGGCATTCTTCAAAGCGTGGCAGTACTATACGAAGTTTAAGGGGCTTTAGTGACGTCTCGCCGGGAACGCCACCTCGGGAGAGCGGAAGGAAAGGAAAGGAGATACGCCAGCGCTTGGGACGCTGACGTAGAGAGGGCGCTGCGAACGTAGGCATGGCCGAAGCAGGTCAAAGTGTAGTATGTGTTGTTTATCAGCTTGATATCTGATACGGGTTCTGTTTGGACCCAAGATGTGAAACTTACTTTTTGCAAGTTGGCGGAGTGCTTGTAGCGTTTCTTGCTGAACGCTTGTAGCCTTTGTGTTACGGGGTATCTGAACCACTGCTTACGGGGGTATGAGTAATTGCTGATGATGATAGATGCCTGTTTTGACCTTGTTCTTCATCGAAAGGTCCGCTGTGCGCTTGATCCCAGTGATTTATGCACTGTTCGCTTCACTTTGCTGAGTGCTTAGAGCCTCCGCATTAGGAGGGGAATGAACCATTGCATTTTTGCTTGCTTAAGGGGGTATGAGTCATTCCTGATGAGGATAACTTTTGCTGACGCACACGAAAAGAAAATACATGGAACACTACCAGCGTAACAAAGGACCAGTGAATATACACCTTCACCGCGGCTTAATCTTGCGCACTCGTGAAAGTCGTGAACTTCAAAGGAAATGTTTAAAAGACCGTTTCTGAAGCAAAACCCTTAATTTTCTCCGAATTTCTGCGTGCGCTGTAGGAGATAAATGTAACAACTCGAGTCAGAAAACGCTCGAAATTTAGAAACTGCGATTCTCAAATGCATGTGCAAGAACAGTTTTACGGTAATCGGCCCCGTCGTTCAATTTCGTCCCAGTGAGACAACTTTCTCTACTTTTCTTTTTTTCGGTAGCCGCATTTTCCCGAAATTTCGATAGCAGAAAGTTTAAAAGAACTTCATTAGGAAGATCAGACCCTGAAACATATCTGCACAAAACGCTACAACTTAAAACGTGCACCAGAGAGAGAGAGAGAGAGAGAGAAATGAAGGCAAACGTAAATTGATCGGGAAACGGCGGCTTAACGAATTCGGTGCGCCTCGATGCGTACAACGTCGCTGTCGTTTGCACCGAGTGCTTCGCGAAGAACTCGAGAAGCGCACAAATCGCCCGCGGTGTTTCGCAGTCCATCACACTGCCCTATGTTGGCGACACGGACTCTCACCCCGAAAACCATGCTGCTAATGTGTGAATATCTTAGCCTGTTTGGACAAAATGGCGCGTATCGTTGTAAACACCAGGACGCAATACGAGGGAAACTTAGCTATCTGCGCAGGGCAGGTGGAGTATTCTGCAAGTGTCAACCTAGTGGACAAGTCGATCTCGTCCGCTGCTGAAGCGCTGATTGGCTGGGGGCGCTTGTCACCTTTTGACGCGTACCCAGCCCAGCCAATCAGAAGTTCAGCAGCAGACGAAATGAATATGTCTACTAAGTAGACGTGCACTACAAACTACAACTCCTAACACCCCCCCCCCCCCCCCCCCCCGGATGACCGGTGGGTCTATTTGAGTAACAGAATTGACATCGCGTTGCCACGCTCAAGGTGGTGGGCTCGATTCCAATTTTGACGGGTGAGAAATGCAAGAACGCCCGCGTACGTAAATTGAGGCTCCCGTTAAGGAACCCTGCAGGTGGCCAAAATTAACCCGAATTTCCACGCCACACGGCGTGTCTCGCAATCATATCGTGGTTCTGACGCGCAAAGCCGCACAAATTTTAATTTTTAGATTTACAGTGCGTGGAGGGAACCGCAGTCGACAACGACAGAGAACTAGACGGTGCGATGAAATTAAGGAATTCGCGGGCCTACGTTGGCTGTCAGCTGGCAAAGGACAGGGTAAATGGGAAACCTGTGGGAGAAGCCTTCGTTCCTACAGTGGACATGATTAGGACGATGACGACTGCGAACATTACGAGAGAGTGTGCGAGGAAACACTGCATTTGTTTCTTATCTACGACTGGCGCTAATTGACTGACTGATTAAACATTTGTTTGCGGAATAATTGATCTTAACGGCACAAATCCACATCTGAGCTTTGGGATAAAATGCCTGAACCTTGAGGTTGGAATTTTCGAGCGAACTCGTGAACGGCATGTGGGAGAACACATATTTTGTTTTCAAGAGTTCATGTGACTAGTTGGCTGGCTGACTGACTGACTGACTGACTGACTGACACATTGATTGATTGATTGATTGATTGATTGATTGATTGATTGATTGATTGATTGATTGATTGATTGATTGATTGATTGATTGATTGATTGATTGATTGATTGATTGATTGATTGATTGCGCATCACGGTAAGGAAGCAAGACCCGAGCCAAGGTAGCTTGAGTTGTCATAGGGTCTTTACAAGTTTTCAGCGTTGGCGAATTAAACGTTGAGATTTACTGTCAGTTAATGCATTCGCTCTATCTTAGAGAATGCAAATGCAGTCGAAATTCGGAAGCGGCCACTTCTGGCCAGACGGCGGGAACGAGCGGTGCCTGCATGCGCATACGCCGTCTTATTTTCTGAACTGCTTATATGGTTTTATCGATCAACGAACAGTCTGCTGAGCAGGCAATCCATGAGAGAATTCGCCAGCGAAACTTTAGCGAAAAACATAAGCGAGATGAAGATTTAAAAAATGAGACGACTTGAGCCGGTAGCCGGTATATATTCAACTTCGTCTGCTCGAGCGCGTTGTTAGCTGAACTAATAAACGCGCTTCGTTGCAGACGATATGCAGTCGCGAGTACCTGGGGTTAACTCGCACGCACACAAATACACACGCACACTCCTTTACGATGGTGCTCGATGGTGCTTGCGAAAGAACCATTCCAGTTTTTATATCTCAACTCGCCGTGCGTCTGAACTTGCGTGTCTGCGTCCGCATCAAAGTTAGGCGCTCAGTGGATATTTTGTTGAGCTCATATGCACGTGTGCCTCATCGCGCAGTCGCCTGAACGCGCGCTAAATAACAGTTCGTGCATTTTGTGCAGCGTTGGGTTAGGTCTAGATACAATCGTTGCCGCCTGCGCCCTATCTGATTTCGCAATTTTAAAGACACCGCCCGACTCCCTCGCATCGGGCCTTGAGGTTCGTTATGGCGGACGCCTTCGTAGCGCGAAAACGAACCGTTCTTGCTTTTCGTCTGGCGTTTCTTCACGTCTGCCTTTCGAAGGCGCCACGTCTGCTCTAGACAAACGCCGACTCATTGCAGGTTCATATCTCGCGTTCATATCTCCCTTACTCTCCTGTACCGTAACATTTTCGTTCCCTCACTCACTCACTGTTCGACAGACAGACGAGGTAGACAAATAACAGATAGAGACCGTAGACGGATACGCGAACGGTAGGACGACCGACGGACCGACTGACTTTCTCCGTCTTAATAAAGGTTAGTCTCCGGCCGAAACATCGACACAATAAACAGTTCTGTTTTTAGGAAATGCACCAGCTTTTGAATTATAACCATATGGCAGCCAAAGATACCTCTATCTTGAAGTCACAGACAGACAGACAGACAGACAGACAGACAGACAGACAGACAGACAGACAGACAGACAGACAGACAGACAGACAGACAGACAGACAGACAGACAGACAGACAGATATCACTTTGCGTCCTCCAATGGGACGCTCGCAAAAATGAGCACCGATCGCCTGCTGCGACGCTGTCCCATAGGACACGCGCCGGTCGAGCACGGCACGACGTCGCCGCTACGCAGCCGCCCACCGCACGCTCGGCCCCAATCAAGCGCACGCGGGAAGGCTTGTCCACCAGAGGGGGGCAGCCTGCGCGTTGTTGCGTCACTGAGTAGCGGCAATGCGAGCGGACAACGAGCCGTGCCTGCCCGCCTGGCCAGCCGAGCGAGCGAGCGACGGCCGTCTCTTTCTTCCACACATCTCGTTTCTTTAAAGTGGGCCACGTATACATGTGCTCGCCCGGCGACCGACGCCCGCGCCTCGTATCCGGCCCTGTCTATTCCATCTCCTGCTGCGAAGGAAGGGTAGGCGGGGGAGCGGAGACGAAGAGGAAGCGAACGAGAAGGCGCGGCTGCCCTTGTTTGCCGTTCGGCGCTAAGCTGCTGGTGGAGAACGCGGCGTGTCGGCCGCGTGCACGGTACGTCGTCCCGAACGAAGAGTTGACTGGAGTCAACGGAGGGAGGGCTTGCAGGAAGACCTTGGGGCGTCGAGCTGCCCGGCTGTCAGGAAATGCGCAGCCTTTGCGCAGCAGGAGAAGCACGGGCACGAATAAACCCCGACTGTAGTCCTACAGTCCGGGTTGCGCCTGCCCACCCATAGGAACATGTAGCCCTACAAACAACTCCATCTAAGAAAGCCTCCGACAGGTTACAGCAGTCTAAGCAGTCATCTGTTTAATGAGTCGCACGTCGCATACCGGACGCCGCGTCGTGCAATGCATGCAAAGGAGCAACGGAGGGGCATACTTGGGTGCGGTCGTTGCGAAGCGCCTCTGAGCAAAGGGAGCTTGTTCGTGGCTAATGAAAGTGTTCAGTCATGGGGCTTATAACGTGCTGAAACCCCGCAGTGGATACGAGGAACGTCGTAGTGAAAGGCTCAAGATCAGTCTTGGCCACCTGGGGTTCTTTAACGTGTACCCAAAGTACGGCACACGAGCGTGTCTTTCTTTCGATTCCAGGCCGTCCCAGCCCGGAATCGAAACCACGAACTCGTAACCGGAAGCACGACGTCATAGCCACGGAGCCACATCGAGTGGTAGATAGGCTGTGGGGGACCGAACGGCAGTTTGACGCACGTGTTACCGCTACACCTTTCCTGTAGCAGTTGCATGTTTTATTGTTACGGTGTAGCGATGAGGCACAATGACAAGCTACAAGAGAGAGAAAAAAACAATAGAAAATTTAACTTGACTAACTTGTGCCCAATATTTAAGTGCCAACGATAGCGAAGACCGGGGCTGGCGTTCGTCGAGTCGAATCCCATATCGCCCAAGTCCCGATCCGCTAAGTATATATGGGTTGTCATCCTACTTTCACGAGCATCTGATGATGAGTTATCTATAGGAGGACATAGCGCTTGATTCTGCTCGCTCAGGTTCGGGATTGTAGCACAACACCTTCTGCGTCACGGGTGGTATCTGACTATGTGATTATCCTATTATGTTTTGATACCAACAAGCCCCGTCAGCGAACATTTTGCAGTACACCATTATCAATGTCGTATTGGCGGCATCCATCCATCCATCCATCCATCCATCCTTCCATCCATCGGCTGGCTAAGAATGTAGTGTGTACAGATATGTCTACAGGCTTCTGCAAGGCTCTTATCAGTGTCAGCGAGTGCAGCGCCGCCACACGGCATGCCCAGTCGAGGTGCCATCATGTTTACCTGGGAGCTATTGCGGCCCACGTTAACATGGAGGCCACATATGGTTATCACTTATATGTGCAGAGCGACAAGACTTCCTCAAACCCAGATTTTATAAGGGACAGCTTCATGACCAAACCTTAAGGTTCCTTCCCTGAACGTCGCTGCAGCAGAGTCCGCGAGGCAACCCATAGCGTCACTGGCAGTCATTACGGCGTACTTTATATGAACTTGTACTTCCAGGGTCGTCACCCGGGCCAGAGTGCAGAATAAGAAGTGACCTGGACACACCACCAGCTACGCCACGAATCTAAGCTGGCCACTAAAATAAGCCGGCCACTTCGTGACGCTACAGCCGATTCACTCGCCAGGACGCTGCTTCTCTCGAACCGTGACGGATTAAAACTTGCCTTGTGATTTGGCTTCCCCGAACGAGGTTGATGGCGCGGAACCTTAACACACCTTCTTCTGCATAATTCATCTCCATCTTTGACCTTATTTTCCTTATTTCTCTTTTTCTCTCTCTTGGTATCGCTTTCCTCAGTCGAGTGATCCCGCTCTCACGTATACTATACATATACGGTGATATAGAGAATTCTTGGCGCGGTCCACATTTCCGCACCATTGGAGAGAGAGAGAGAGAGCTCAAAGGGCCGCACGAAGTCGTGACGGATGAAGTTTTCGCGGGCCGGCGAGATTGATTGAAGCCAAAGACGATGACGTGGAGGGAGTGCGGAGGAAGTGTGAGAGTATATAAGCGGCTTTCCGACCGTTAACGTGCGTTACGTACACAGCAAAGTAGGAAGCACACGGTCACGAATTCTTCGGGACGAGGTGGGCGTTCCAATTTCCATTTCGCGCTGGAAACGACCGCATGCGCTGCGCGAAAGAGGACGACGAAGATGAAGAAGATGTTTAAAAAGGAGATAGGATTGCCATCGAAGAAGGAAATCCAATCCAATCCAACGTCGTCGGCTTGAGGTTAAACTCAGCACATTCGGCGTAGATTTCCCACTTTCGAAATACTCTTGTAACGAACGGCACTTCTGTAACAGCTCTGTTGAGATAGCCACTTGCCCTGGAACTTACATATCGAAGAAATCCGTATGGTCGATGTACAGACATGCAAGGAGTATGCGAAAGCGGGGGGGGGGGGGGGGTCGTGGCATGCGGATTTTACTAGCGGCATCCGTTTAATCATAAGGAATCATTGGATAATCACAAATGCACTTCTTTTCTAGTCAACAGAATTTCTGTTCGAAGATACAATCACACAAGATGTCCCCATTTCTTCTTTGTCTTTATTTTTTCCCTGCTATTTGCGAGTGTGATACAGGTTTTCATGGTCAAGACACTCTGAACACGCGAGAAGTACCATAGATATATGCTTGGAAGCACCAGCAATATCACGAATATGCGACATAAACGATATTGTTATCACTACTGAGACTGCAACCTTGAACAGAATAGAAAAATGACAGTATGACGGGCATTCTGCTATGTCATCAGCAAGAAAGGACAGGTGGTAAAGATAAGCCAGGTTAAACAGAATAAATGTTCGTTTTTTTATTCTATACCGGGTGATACCAAAGTGATCCGACGTTCCTGCACTGAAACATCGGCGCTCTTAGCCCTCATGATTTACATATCCAAGACTGCACGAGCTTTCCCGCTGGCTAATGCGGTTGCTTCGACGTGGAGGTAATGCAGGTCCTTATCAAGCAATGTTGCAGTGATACGGGCAGCAGACGGCAAGAAACGGGGATCCTGATTGTCGAATGCGGGCATAGCGCATGTTCCAATGCTCATCGGGCGTTTGTTATTCACCGCACAGGGTCAACGGATAAACATGCACACTATATCCACGTGTGACGCGGAAACGTCCTGTTTTAATCAGCACAAGGAAAGATGTAGACGTCTGGTCACGACAGCAATCGCCACTTGAAGAAACAAAAAAAAGGGAATTTAGCTGAATTAAACCGGACTGCGATATTAAAATCGCGGGACTTGCTCTGCATCGCGACATGAGGATATTTCAGTCTTGGGATTAAGAAACATAAGGGGGGGGGGGGGGGGGGGTCGTTCTAACGGCCGACTGAAAATGTCACTTTCACTCGTGGCTTGCACTGTTTAATTTTTATTTTTTTGACATTGTATGATTTTTATAGAGGTTGACTTATTCTTGCCTTCTGGACTGCGAACGGGCACTCTTCACGATTAAAAAAGCACGCAGAACTAAATGCTGCTCTCAGAGTCTGTTCGAGACAACTACGTCAATGCTAGAACAGCACTTCAAACTCTGCTTCTTACCAGCGTACAAAGCAAATGGTGTCTAAAAATAAAAAAGCTCACATTTTTTCTCCTTTCGAATTGAGGTAAAACTTTGCAGTCTCGACGGAGTCGTGACCAAGACCGAACAACGAATGGTTGTGGATCGAATGGTCGAAACTTCGTTTCGTGAAATGCACCCCCTACAAGTGCCGCGACGACGGACGGAAGTTTCAGCCGTTTTCATTCGAATTGTAAAATGCACTGTGCATATATAGCGAGAGAAGAAAGGACGCTATCGTCAGTAATGCGTTATCCGGCATCGCTTTCTAGCGACGGCCTCACCCAAAAAGGAATTGGATTTTGACGAACTGGGTCATTTTGGCTGAAGCAAACACAATACATTTATGTTGACGCGCACGCTTTGACTACACACAACGTACGTTAACTGCAGGGGGCTAAGTCACGCGACCGTTTGCTGGCCGCGTTCATGTCTGGAAGTCAGGGGTGCAGGACGCCTATAAAGCAAACATCAAATACGGTATCCAATAACGTAACACATAATGCGCTAACGTGATATATACATACATGTCTCCGTGAGAGCCAGTGTCGATTCTATGTACGTTGCCTTCGTTATATTCGAAAGCAAACCATGAGAGGATAAACGAAAATTCAGCTCTGCAACTTGAAAACAGATGCACGCACACATCTAGTTTAAAGACGTGAATTATTTTGTTCATGCAGCAGAGTCTTGAGAGATGTATACTGCTTTGTGTGAAACAACTGTATCTTCACCGACGACGAAAGTTGCCCGACAAGTATACGTTTATGATGACATGAGATTACCCTGAGAACAGGGATATGAAGAGTCAACACAACATCGATGTATCTAACTTTTGTCCAGGTATTTAGGAAAACAAAAGTATTTACTTGTAGAAACTTGAGAGATGACTAAATCACCCATGAAAATGAAGACGAGGTTGGTAACATATACGCTTGCATTTCATATAACAAAGGCCTTTCTGGTTCGCAGATACTGCTTGGCATTATAAAAAAACCCGTTATAAGGAATCATTCTTTCACTACCATTTTTTTCTTTGGTAGAAAGAAGGTTTTAAGGCCTCTGAGGTCAAAGTAACGATTCAGATCCACCGCCATGCCTATGAGTGGCTCTGGCCAACACACCAGGTTAGATCTTGTACGCCTAAGCAAAATAAACAAGCACGTGGACGTGGGAAGAGCCGCCGCGACAGAGCACAGTTGGTAGTGCAATCCACGCGTACTGCATGCGGCCGCTGCGGGTTCTGTTTCCCCCGGTGGCAAGTTGTTTTTTATTTTTTCGTCCACTTTCATTTCCCTTTAGTTTATCATTTCAGCACTTCGATTAAAGCGACAGATAACTTCCCCTATGCTTATTCTTGGTTTCATTACCTGTATAGGTTTCGTATGGTTACGACTAAACCGAATCGGGCCCCCTCGCTTCCCCGTTTTCTCGTTCTCTTCCACCCCACGCTATGTATCCTAAGCAATACTGAAGAGTGGGTTACAACACTTACGCGTTTCTTAAATACCCCTATACAGCAGGCTGAACAACTGGAGCACGCAGAACGAGTAATGGTAAAGCGTAGTCACGCCGATGACGCAAGTAATAACAGTACTACTGCACTACCAAACGCAACAAACCCAGTCCTCACAATTCGTTCCGGCCCGATAGTGACACCGCCTCGTCTAAACGAGAGAACGAACGGTACAAAGGAAAGGAATAAATGGCGTTCTACGCATACTGCGTTGGCAGTCGAGATTTCGCACTATGCGCGATTGGCATCGGCGAGTTCGTTCCCACACTTTCTTTTTTGTTGTTTTTCGCGAAAGTCGAGAGGCGGCACAAACTTCACGCCTTCCGGTTTACCTTGCGTTGTTGCAGCACGCCACTGTTTGTTTCCTCCGGCGCACTTCCGCGTGTCGCGGAGGCGACAATAAGACCCCCCCCCCCCCTCTTCCCACACACACACATTCACGCGCCTCCGCATACTTCTGCACGCATCGCTGCACACGTGACCACCAGCTCGACGGCGAAACATCCTGTGCCGCGCGACGTCGCTGCGCCAGTTGTTACAAGTGTGGGAACGTGGATTGACCACCTCGCTTTGCTGATTGACATTCTGCGCCACTCGCGAGACAAAACAGCTGACGAAGGAACATGATACGCGCGCTAAACTGCACGTATTAAAGCGAGGCTGCTTTTGTCGCGAATCCTCCAGGACTTTCCTGACCGTGGCTGCCACGGCTGCTGCATGGTGCTGTCTTGCCGAATAGTTTCACACTTAAGGATCATTTGAATCATGTGCACGATGGTGGGATCGAAACTGTAGAGTTAAACACCTGTGCAGTTAAAATATCATTTAGAAACGAAAGCATGCACTAAGCGATGGGAGGTGTCATTCACTCTTGTCGTTTCCTCGTCTTTCTTTCTTTCTTTCTTCCTTTCTTTCTTTCTTTCTTTCTTTCTTTATCTTTCTTTTTTGCGCTACAGATATTCGTTGAACACCAGCTAGTCCAAACATTCGCGTTATTTCGCTCATTCACGTCTTGTTCCCGATTCGTGAAATCTGTCAGCGTCTCAGGGTCGCAGTTATCCACATCGAGAAAAGGGCGATGATTCGCAAAACATTCGACAAAGCTTTTGCCGTTGTTGTTGTTGTTGTCTCCATCACCATCGTCTCCGAGTTACGATTACTTAGATGAAACCAGTTTACTATAGACACAAATTCATGTTCGGCACTTGCTGTATAGAAAAGAAAACAGACAGGATAAGGTCAAGATAGGCAAGAAAGGCGTTCTGCGTTGTTCTGCGTATGCTTTAACAGTTCCGCGCTCCTATTTTAAGTTACCGCTTCGAAAGGTGCTCGCCGCGAAGGAACCAGTTTTTCGGACTCGGGAATCGTTTTCTTCCTGCAGTGCCCAAATCGGCATTGAAAGTGCTAAAATAAGTTAAAAAAAGAACGAAGGAGACGGAACAAAGCCTGTACACAAGGCAGCAACTGCGAGCTACAGACTATCGACATTCGAATGCACCGTATACCCGGGCGGACGTAGGCAGCAACGACGATTTACTGTAGATGGCGGTCGAATTTGAATCTGTTCTAGATATTAAGTGAACTGGCAGGGGCTATTCTTGGTCCAGCTGGACGGCAGGAAAGCGCGGAAGACGCAAAATAGACTGACCTTATTGGAGAGTTTCTGGCGATTTCATATAGCCATGTGCGCAGAGACGCAACAGGTCGCATACGGTAATACGGTGCTGCAGTTCTCCACACGGATAGATTTACCGCAAGGTTGGATATGCGTTACCGAACGGTAATACAGTGTCTAAAGCTCTGTTGGAGACTTTTAGCGTACCGGGAACTGAGCTCAGCTAAATAACTCAGGGATTTGTAGCCACACCGCATTTATTTCGCATCAGCCGTACAGTATTGCCACGCTTGTCTGTTTCATATCTGCTTATCTTTGCTGATGTCGAATATTTTCCGTATGGCTAAGTGCGTTAGCGTATACGTTAGTGAACGCAGTTGCTAAATCTCACTGTTAGGAAGTTTTAGTATAACGGAGATTGAGCTTAGATCAACCACCATTATGCACTTCTACCCTTTTGGAAGAGTTGTAGCTTTTCCACGCTTTTGTATAAGCCATACGGTGATACAGTGATGACGTGCTTTTGGATCTATGCGCTTTTTACACGGGACGATTTAATATAGGGCCAGTTGAATGGCCGTACCGTAATGTACACCGGGCTTTTAGTATATAGAGCGGAGACGCAGCCTATAATTTAAAAGACCCGTTATAGAGTTGTAGCCACGCCCTATTTCCGTATCAGCCGCACAGTAATACTGTGATCATCTGCTTTTGCGTCTCTAGAGAGTTTTAGTATAGCGTAAAATCCTTGCGTTAGCGTTAGCGTGCGACGCAACGCTAACGCAAAGAAAGACTGCACTGCGCGGCACAAGGTAGTGTTTTAGAATAGCGGAACGGAGAAAAGCGTTAACGTTAACGCAAACAAATACAGCGCCATCTAGATGTAAAGACACAAAGTACTGGAAAGCCAAATCCACACGAAATGTCGAGCTTATCCAATGCCGAATCCGCAAGTGTGTCCCTAAGTCAAGCTTATCGAAAGCCACAGTCGCTGCGTTAATCACGCATGTAGGTGTTTGGTTTGAGCGTTGTTTTCTCGAGAGTCGCGAAACACACCGATTAATCTTGGCATGCCGCGATCGAGTGTTCCGTGGGACCCATATTACGTGTCCTTTTTAAGTTGGGATAAAAAGGATAGGTAATTGGATTTTAAGTTGGATAAAAAGGACACGCTTTTTAAGTTGGGATGTGGAACACCAGTGACTTCACGAACGCACGTCTCCACAAATTGGATCCACGTCTGCAACTCCGCCTACCACCAGGGTTGCCACGAGCGGAAGCAACACTTCTGTGCCGCCTGTGGCTCGGCGTGGCGTTCACGAACTCATATTCATTCCGTATCGGAATGGCCGACAGCCCTACTTGTGACACCTGCGGCTGCGAGGAGACGATTGAACACCTCCTTTGTGACTGTCCCCGTTACGCAGTGCGAAGAACAGTGCTTGTGACCGCTCTCGCAAAACTGGACAATCGCCCCTTTACAGAGGAAAAAGCTCTAGGACATTGGTCCAGACGGGCTTCGGCACTGAAGGCCTTAAGGGCTTTGTTGAAGTTTTTAAGGACGTGCGAATTGTGTGACCGCCTTTGAACGTTGTAGAGCGTAGTTTCGCGTTACTCTGTGAATTTTCTTTTTTTCTTTTTTTTCCCTCTTCTTCTTCTTTCTCCTTTTATTCCATTTACCCCTATCCCCAGCACAGGGTAGCCAGCCGGTACTTACACTGGCTAACCTCCCTGTCTTTTCCCTCCTTTGTCTCCTCCTCCTCCTTTAAGTTGGGATGACATAGACGCCCTCATGCTTCGGGAATGAGAGCGACCGCGCAGGTTCTACGTGTCCTCAAGACCCACTCAGCGTCGAAGCTATACCGGAGGATACGTTTCGCCGGCAATTTCGCTTCCAGAAAGCGGATTTCCCACTTCTTTCCAATTTTTTCCAACGGACGCCCACCTTGACGTCCATCCGAATGGGTTCAATGCGAAAATCTCCTTCACGAGGTTCATATCGTCGTCGTTGGTAAAACGCACACGCATTGTGACCACAGCACCGACCACACTACAGTGTTTTGCCGCGGAAAACATGACGTGCATCGGCTCCACATGCGGCTTTACACCAAGCGAAAGAGCGAAATACACTTGGGCGCCATCTCGAGGCGGATACAGCAAACACATTTAGCAAACCCATAGAGTTGCTCTACTAACTCTATGAGCAAACCCTTTCGTTAAGCCTACTGCGCCGCTAATAGAGAACGTATATCGTAAACAACGCCCATTTGTCACCTGTGCACCGCTGCCGAAGCATCATCACACAAATCTAAGGCGAACACGAGCATTAGTGGGGAAGGATAGAGCCTAGCAGTGCAGGCAGACGGCTCGATAGATCCGAAGCGGGCTGCTCTCACTTCGACTGGCGCCGCCATCTTGCCGTACGTAAGGCTCCCCTTGCGTGCGTTAGCGTTCAACGCTAAATCCTGAAAATAGCGTACGTACGTAAGAGCTCCAGCAGCGTTTACGTATAGCGCATGCGCAGTGTGGTGCACGCAACGCTAACGCTAACTCTTTGCGTTTGCTGCTTTACGCTACACTAAAACTCTCTTCTGTTTCGTTAGACGGAGATTTAACGTATAGCAAATTGGCAATACTATACTGTAACATATAATGCGGCTGAATCTCTCGGACACTGATTTATAGCATAGCACAGAGACGCAGCCTATAACTCAAGCTCCTGGTTAGGGTTGTTTCACTAACCCTTCTTCTCGGCCCACCAGAAGAAGTCATCATCTTAACATTGTTCCTTTGAATGCAACGATTGATTGTTTGAGGTTTTCCTTTTTTCAGCATACAATTGTGATTTGGAATGGCCTTGAGGGGTCCTTGCGCGAGTTACCAAGTGATGTATTTGCCAACCTATTACCTAAACATGTTCGTTAATCAACTAGCTATTCCTGATATTGTTTTTCCTATTGTTTGTTTTCTTTTTGCCACTCAAATATATTCTTCAATTGATTGACATATGCATGCACTCACTCCTGCAATATCTTGCTATGCAAGATGGCAGTATATGTAAATAAATAAAATAAGATAGCCACACCGTAGTTCTATATAAGCCGTACAGCACGATATTTATCCTCATATATGGATGAGCTATGCTTTGCCTCACATAAAGATTAACCGCAAGGCGCTAATTGCATTGCCGCGCAGAAGTTGACACCGTGGCTAACGCTCTCTATTAGAATATTTTAGGATAACCAAAACTGAGCTTGGCTAATACCCCCGGCTTGAGAGTTGTAGCTACGCTGCATGTCGTGAAAATCTTGTGTTAGGGAGTTTTAGCATAACGGAGACTGAGCTTAACTGAAGCCTCTGCTTAGAGAGCTGTAGTTCCACCGCATTTTCGAATAAGCTTACAGTAATAAGGTAATCTTCTGCTTGGTTTTGTCTGATGGAAGTATTTGCCGTATCCATCTATAGGTGTTTTTTCGTATGCTCTGCCGAGTGGTTTCTCAACAGAAAGAAATCGCGACCAACGGCTATGCCTGTTTGCGTGCACATGCGATAGCCTCTTAATGTTGCTGACATTGACAATACTGCTTTGCGCTCGAGCGGTATTGCGGAAAGCGTATACTTTAAACGAGACTCACAGTCATTAGGCATATATAAATTCTATATGGCAATTTTTGAAGTATACAGTGGTGGGCATTTGTAACTACGAAACATAAACTGCGCCAGGCGGGCAGAAGGTTGCCAAAGGGCTTAATTGCCTGTAAACGCTTGCTTAAAACATCAGCCTTAAACTGACTATACGAGGTAAATCAAGCAAAGTTGCTATGCGTTACGTTGATGTCAGCCTTCAAAGTGAAACCCACAAAGTAATTTCTGTTCACACTTCTGCTGAATACAGAAGCATAGATTATCGATAGACATTGTTGCGAAGACATAAGGTGTCTGCGCTCTCAAAAGGTGCTCGATTTTCTATCAGAAAGTACACGCAACTAACCCCGAGAAACATTACGTTAGCAATATGATCACTGCTGGAATAATTTATCCCACCTTATCCAAGGGCTTGTGAAGTGTGTACTTGTGCGTGTGCGTGCACGCACACACACACGCACACACACACACACAAAGAAAATGAGACTGAACTCTAGAAAATATCGATGCCGAGCTAGCGGAAGCTCCCGTAGGGCAAAGGGCAGGGTGTTGCACGCTCAGTAGCTCTATTAAACTTGTGGGCGATAAAGAAAAAACAAAACGGCTCTCTGAGATGGCGCAGTTGGAGACAACGAGAATCGTGTAGTAGTGCTCGTGCTTATTCACTGAAACAAACGCCAAGTAGAACGCCCCCGGTTACGAGGCAGCGGAGGCTTCACGTTTACGCAACGGCGGCGTCTCTGCGGCCTGCTGTTTTCCTCCGTCCGTCTGCTCACGTTCTCCAGAAACACTAATGTGTTTCCTCGTTGTACGAAATGAACACACACACGCATTGCGTGTGTATGTGTTTTGGCTGTAACGCCGTGCGGGCAGCCTTGTTTCTGACCCACGAAACAACAATATCACGGTGGCACATTTTTTACGAGCAAACACACGGACAGAGCGCACGCTCCGTGTAGCACCCTCCCCTTCCACCCCCCCCCCCCACCCCCACCCCCCGCCGGCTGTACCACCACAGCGCGAAACTCAGCTAGTAACGCGGCTCTGGCTACGGGTCGTGCCATTGTTCCTCAGGCCTGCCAGAAACCAGCGAAAACATTGCAGGTCGACGCTGAACACTAAATGTCGTACCCACTCACGCGATATACACCTCAGGCAAGTCTGAAGAACAGAAGGCAGGGTAACAGCAACAATGGGCCGTTCATTTTAGCGTTTTGCAGACGGCGTACCGCGCCTGCTATAGCAGACGACGCGCTTCTGCAGCGGCGAACTTTTGAAGAACAATGGGGGCCGCTTTCTCGACAAGCAGGGCATGCAGGAGAGCGTACGAAGCTGCGTCGTGATGGAAGCTTGCATGGTCTGGGCGGCTGATCCCGTTCTGACTGCGCTCGTATAGCAACACTCGCTGCTTGCTGCTTGCAACCGTCTCCAAGCACGCAGAACAGAGTTTGGAGGCACGCGGTGGAAGTAGGCGCGTTTGTACTAGGAGAGTGCCGGCGTATCTCTATACATATAACAACGGTATGCGAGCGGATATATCGCAGAGGGGCTGAAAATGGCGTCGCTATAAACAAAATATTGTTTTTGCTGCTCCCATAGCGGGGTGTCTTCTTCGTCGTCTGCGCAGCGCAAGGCATCCGCGGCATCAGCGGATTCTCAGACCATTTCTCTGTTAGCACATTCCGTCCTACACGTGAGACGCGGGGGTCCTTAGCCTCGCTATCATAGCGACGTCACCTTACAAAAGCATGTGCGCTGCTCCTTCCAGAAGCCATGTTCCTGTTTATTTTTACAGCGAAGCTGCTAGCCTGCAGTTGGTCGCGAATTTTCGTGGCGTGCTCACCCAAAACACGGCAGCTGGAAAAGAGGTTGATGTGTTGAGTTTCCGCGCAACAGAATGAAACTTTCGCGTATATTTGAATTACATTCCGGTGTGACCATGTCTGTTGATTGTGTGTGGGGCGTATTTTATGAATATTTTGACGCATTTTACTTAGAGAAATTCAATTACTTCAATAACGCACTTGCGCTAGGCGGAGGGCCTAGAAAAATGAGGACATGTGCCGTGCAAACGATACCGCCACCTAGCGACCGCGGCCACTCAGACAGACCACAAACGGTGGCTGGAAAATTGCTTTTCCTTTAGTTTCCGCGCAACAGAAATTTTTTTCTCGTATATTCGAATAACAGTCCGAGGCTATCATGTGTGCAGCTTGTGTGTAAGTTGCATTCCACGCGTTTTATGGTTAAGCATTAATTTCGTTCAATAAAGCACTTGCGCTTGGCGGACGGCCTAGAAGAATGAGGACGTACCCTGCAATTTTTTTTTTCATCGATAGATCTTCATCTAGTGAAAGGGATTCAGTTCTATTTGTAGACTGCGTGAGAGGCGGCATGTGCCACATGCCTTAGCACTACACTTATCCTGCACTTACAGTTACGTGTATACCGCTTACGATTTGCGATACCAAGATTGTCACAAGTAAAAAAAGAGCTAGTAAATTGATAACTCACCGTGCATGACCTGTGGTTCTCTGGCAATGAACCAACACGGCACTTAACAGCCATTCATTCATTCATTCATTCATTCATTAGAATCCACGCATCCATTGAGAGTACCACGAAGCGACAGACTCATGCGCATTCCTGAGAAAGAAATCACCATGGTTCAGAAAAAATTCCTGTTAGTCAGCGGGTTCAAACGCGGCACAAGTCCATTATGGGAGCAGCCACTCTACCACCTGAGCTAACCAGCAGGCTAACTGATCTGAAATGCGATGGCGAATCAAGCAAGTCGTAGCGTGGTAACAATAATTAGCCGATGAGGTATGAAGAAATTTACAAGGTGAAGGAAGGAATAAAGCCGTATGCAGAAAAGCTGGAATACGTGTAACAAGTCATCATGCAGTCGAGCCACACAGTTCACATCCCTTACAATCGGTGCTGCTGCACGTAGGATCATCTCATGATGCTGCCTACCAAACTTGCCTACAAAATTTGTTAGGCAAGACACCCTGGTCACGACCAAATATGCGCAACTCATTTTTTAGGCTGTTCAAGGCTTCTTATTATTGCAAATCGCCACCAAATGTGATATATTTTTGGTGGTCGCTTCAATAAGGCTGTAGATTGACGTCTTTTCTGTGTTCAGAAGTACTGGCAGCTTTCTCGCGCCCCAGCAAACGAACATTAGCTTTCAAGTCTCTACAGGATTTTCTCAGGGCCAATTAGCTTAATTTCTTGTAAGAAGTACTATATCTGCGCTTTTTCAGATAGCTTCAATACCTGTTCACGCTTTTACTGTTCTAGCACTCTTTTAACCGTTGACATTTGCATCATTTAGCATGAATTTCTTGCATCATAAGGAAAAATTCAAACAGATAATTCAGAGCAATGATCTAAATTACAACTGACCGGTCGAATACAAGCAGTGAAAAGTAGTACTGTTTAAACTGACGCTAGTAATAAATACAAACAATTACTGTACGCAATTAGCATTCGCAAAAAAAAATATTTGCGCAATACAAACAACCATAGAAACATCTGCATTAAAAAAACGAACCAGAAAAGTAAAAGTGCACGAAATATGTATAATTCACACTGAGTGCCGATTACACGGCAGCATTTTTTGTGCCTGTAAACAAGTATTTTTTTAACTGTTCTCCGTTCTGTCTGTTCCTAGCGGCAATCGGAAGGCACGATCCTACATTGTTTTGTTTGCTACCCATCCTTGCTGCTTTTCTTGGGCAAGATTACGGGACATAGGCAGCTCTCTTCAGTGCCCAAACTATTCTTTCCCAGCAGCTAACAACAACAACAACAACAACAAAAAGCAAAGTAAGCACGCGCTCGACGCCAGACGACCGCCGCCTTCCTCCGCAAGGTGGCGAGGCTGACGCTAGTGGCAGCAGGCAGGCGTTAGGCTTAGCGTGCAGCGTCGACACAGGGCGTCGCGGGCACGCGAGCAGGCGACGCACGTCTCTTCGCCCAGGCCGTGCCGAAAGAGCGAGGTCGTTCTATTCACACGACGACGGGTACGTCGGCGGCAGTACAAACAATAAACAACGCGACGGCCCCGGAGACGGGCCAACTGCACTTCCCGTCTCCGGTGAGCACAAACTGCGTGCCCGCGCACGGTCTCTGCACTATACGTAGGCGGCCGCCTGGCGTTTTGGAGCGTGACTCAACACGACGTGCAGGTTGAGACGGAAGATGGGCGAGGGGGATCTGGATGGAGGGGGTGGAGGACGAGGGGAACCCAGTTCGGGCCTCTGGAGTGCGTCGTGCAGTGCTGTCAACTGCAGTCGAGTGAGAGAACCGCCGGGAGGATAGGTTTAGGAGTGATGGCTGATTAAACCCCTTCCGGTGGTGTGTGCGCAACTGTGCCCGCCAAGATAGCGTGTCAAAAAGCACTATCGCTGGTGGATGATATTTAAAACGTGTCGCGTATATCTTGACGTGTTTGTTGTGTTGTCAACTACATATCCCGCAGTGCTGCTAACCAGGCAAGTGAGAGAGCTGCCGGGGGGAACAGCTTACGGAGTGATGGCTGAATAAGGGCGCACGAATATGGAAACCCTAAGAAAAACAAGGTCACTGTAAGAGGTTGAAGAACTAGAAGAAATAATAAGGGTAAACTTTCACTTTTGTAACTTTCCTCTTGAAGCCTCAGCGCCAGTACGTTCGTGTGACGTCACGCATTTCATTTTCGGGGGGTATTTGGACGGTTGTGGTTAAATGAAAGGTCTGAAAACTGTCTAATTTCTCTCTTTGACTCTGTTGTAGAAGAAAATGTAGTGAATATTTAGCGACGGAACTTTAACTATACCCGAGTTGACATCATCTGTGACGTCAGCGTGAGTTACCCATCTTCCAGTGTTGCATTTTTTTCTAGCTTACCAAGCCTCTTATCAGCGCGAGTGTAACTTTTTGATATTTTAGAACAGCAATTTATTAGAGCATATAATAATTTTTCTCTTTAATGACACTTTATAGAAAAGTGCAGGTTTTGGTTGGCCAATAAATGATTGCAATTCATTATGATCGCCATCCCCATCACTGCCACCATCTATATAGCAGTCGGGACGTATGTACCCTGACGGCTCTACATACTACTAGGGCGTGCGGGGCTGTACAACAAACACAATCCGGAAACAGAGAAGTAAGCTCAACGATTGGACTTAGTCAAGAATCCTGTTTACCATAGTTTGGAAGTAGTATTTTTCACTTTCTCCTGTACTGTGTTTCCTGTTATCATCTCTATGTGTCCTTTATTCTCATACCCAGGAGGTTGCGATTCTGTCTTTGACTATGGATCTCCTTCGGTGTCTTCACCTGTAATATATTTTGTGGAAAAATATTTTTTTTATTTGTTGATTGATTAGGTGATTGATTAATTGCTTCAGTGAGTGATTGCTTGGTTGATTACTTGCTTGTTTGATTGTTTGAGCGACTGATTGATACCCCATGTGGTGGCCGCCATTCACGTGTCAGCAGATTCAGCTGGAACAGTTACAGTGCGGGAAAATGTTGCTTCCTCATTTTTGTTATCATTTACTGATGAAAGGAACGAACATCCAAATTAATATCATGTTACGTATGCTCCAAGACTTTTGAAACTGGTGAAACACGCACACAAAGACACACACACAGCATGTACATACACGGTATTAGACAGACGCAGACACACGACAGCCCATACCGTAGGAAGAGTTTAGCCGACTTCGAAGCCACACTGCAAGCAAACGTGCTCTATTTGACTCAGGTTTTACGACTGAGAACAACACAGTGGAGCCAGACACATCGGCATTGGAATCGCTCGGTTGTGTGCAATCACACCCCAGGAGTTGGAGCAGAGAGCAATAGCAGAAAAACATTTGTCCTCAAAAAAAAAGGGGGGGAATCGCAAAGTGGCACGACACATGCATGTAGAGAATTGCATAGTCTTGTCGAAGAAAACACAGTTAGAAAATAAATCATAGGCACACTTATTTCGAAACCATACCCACCCCATATCTCGCAAACGGTTCCAAAGAGGGCAAGAAAGAAAGAAAAAAGACGGCTGTCAGTAAAGAGCAGACGGACAATTCGAATACGAATAACAGACATTTGTGGGGAAGGAGCTACACAGGCCAGTTTGCGTTTCGCTTGGTTGATTCCCCGCGTAGGCAAAGAAAATAACAGAGAATGAAACAGAATTAATAATAAAGAAACAACGAGGGAATAGCTATTTTCGTCTCCGTTCAGCCAGACCCACCGTTCGCTTGTGCTCTCTTCATCTCGTTATCATGACCCCCGCGTTGCATACCCCCGTACGGACTTTATGGCAGATCGTTCCACGGTCATCGCCGGAACCGCAATACGCACCCTCCTTCCCTATACTCCTCTCTCCCTACCTCAATATGGCGTTGCCTCGTTCCTGAGCTTTTCTCTCTTACTCCTTTATTCTCGGCGTAATCTGAACTCCCATAAATGTATCGCTCACCACACCCTGCAGGCCCAGTCGACCCCTTTCCACGACCCCTTCGATGGCCTTCTGTTTTTTTACTTGCAATTTTATGCCATTCTTTTTATTTCATTCACCCACCTCTACCCCGACACAGACCCCTCTATGGAGCTTTAGCGCTGCCTTGCCTTGATCACTTCTTCGTATTTGTTTTCCTGCCTCAACCACAACACACCCCGCCATCTCTTCCTAACCCTGCACTTTCGTTGTGCCTCTCGTCAATGTACCAAGCTACCCACCAGGCGGCGTTGTTTTCGTCTGGAAAGCTGCACGCGTGTTTTCGTCTGCCCGAAGCAGACGAAACTTTTTCTTCTCTCTTCCGTTGAAAGAGCAACTCGTTTCGAGACAAGCCACTTCCTGCCTTCTTGTACTTTTTTTCGGAATGCGGCAAAGTACGCAGTTATCGGTAAGGCGCATGTTATGACGGGTTCTTGCAACCCAATGCGGAAGTAATTCGTTCTTTTTTTATTTTTCTTTCTTTTCGCTCCAATCGGCGAGCTCTTGTGGAGCATCACGAACATATAGGACAGGAATAAGCTCGGACATGCGGGGGTCGAGAAAATGTCGTCTGCGCACCAGATGCGATAGAAACGCAACTTAACTAAGATTACCGGCGCCATCTAGAGTAAACAGGACGCGCGTACAGACAGTCATGCACGTAAATATTTGCACAATCTGCACGCACGAACTCGCTTACACTGCTCGGTTAACGACTGTGCGAATCTGTCGGGCACGGAAGGCGAGAGAAAAACGGTTTATTCCGCGTGGTCCGATTGACTGTTCAAGGAAATGGCTATAGGCTCCAAAAAACGTCTGTCGCTTCTTGAGCACACAGCAAACGAAGAATATACCAGTCGCATGAGAAAAAATATAGAAATGACACCATATGCACGCTTAATAGACTATATACCACATACAGTTGACTTATGAAACTAATGCGGGCAACCTTTGTGATGTAGACAGCTGCCAGTTGTCCCTGCGTTGTCGAAAGTAATATTTGCAACACTTGAAGTCCTAGAAAGGCAGCAATTGTCGAGACACGCTTAAGGTACCAGGCCCTTTAAGTAAAGATAACAAATGCACGCATATCGCACACTGCAGCGGAATAGGAACGCTTTATAGTTTCCGTTCCTTACTTGTTCAGCGTTCACCAACAAATCCCTCAAGCGAAAACGCGATATCGACCCAATGCAGTGATATTCACGTTATAAGCATGGACCCGAAAATACCTAACGATTCCATTATAGTACTCCCATTCCATTTCGCGATTCCTTTACTATAGGCTGAGCCGCATTCCGAAGCTATGTTATCAGACTGCTCTTCAGAGCAGTCTGCGATAGCAATGGAATAGATTTCGGGGTAAAAAGAATCCTTCCATTTTGACAGCCGTATACACGCTTTCAGTATCAACGCCATTCTTCGTATGAGGACGCTTTCACCTTATCTATAGTGCTTACATAGACCGTGTACGAAACGTGTCCGTATCGGTCGTTTGATGATAACACCAAACGCCGCGCCTCTGCATACGTCAGCAGCAATGCGAAAGGATGACTGAAATCGTGTTTGTGCCATTTACGACTGCGTCATTTCTTCCTACGTGTACTCGATAGAAAAGCTAAATTTACCCAAACGCGCGCCGTTCAGATAAGAGTTGTCAATTGCATCAGCCGAAAACGCGATGTCGACCCGAGGTCGTGATATGCGCATTTTAAGCACAGGCCACCGAATTAAACTAAATGAAGGAAGAAAAAGAAAAGATAGACCGGCAAAACATGCAGCGATTATGTCCCAGTCATATTCGTTCCCGTCCCTTATTAGTTGCCCTAGCGGCATCCTACCAACGTCATCACTATAATTCGGCGGTCCCGAGCGATGTGTGATAAGAATAGAACTCTCCCATCATAACAGCCATGCGCGCGTTTAGCATTAACGCAAGTCTTCGTTAGAATATGCTTTTTTTTTTATGCGTGCTTTTTTTTTGTTCTTCCTGAAACGTGTACGTGGCTCATTTGACGATGACGCTAAACGCCACGTCTCTGCAACATGTCGGGAGGAACGCGAAATGATATCTAGAATCGCATCCGCACCGCCGCTTATGCGGCTGCATCCGTTTCGTTCGCCGCGTACAGTCGATACCGGAACGACCCCTTAACCAAAGCGCGCCCATGTTGGAAACCTCGACAACCGTCCCGATAACAGCCGGGGTTCCCGTACCATTACAAGGAATTGCCGAGAAACAAGAACGACGCAAGGCTGAGGCGAGCTTTTCGCTGTTGTTAAGGCGAGACGTCTGTCGATTGCGGACATTTGCTGTTACAAGGTGCACTGCTTTTTCGTTTTTTGCTCGTAGGTGGGGCGGGTCACAGATAACAACAATTGCAGGCGAATAGTTCCGAAACCGCGATGCGTTACGAGACCGATTTCTCAGCGCCTCGCCCGAACCATAGATGGCTGGCAGCGCGGAGACATTGGCGTTGAACGTTCTGCAAAGGCTGTTTATTTCGGCGCGCCCGCACACATACGCGCGTGCAGACGGAGCAGCATTGAAATGCCGTCTGGAATTCGTCGAGCAGACGCCCTCGATGAGTTGAAATGCAGACAACCCGCATTGCCACCAAGGTTGTGTCTTATCGATACTTTACGAGCAGAGTTCGGTGTCTCTCTTGAACGAAACAAAGTAAAAATTAGGGCGGCAAAGGTTTTTATTCTTACAGCGACAAGAGACCACTTAAATGCTCGAAGATGTGGGATTGATAGCAGTCTGGCACCTGGCAAGAAGATTACCAACGGTGTAGAAAGTACCATACTCGTACAAGTTTGTGAAACGTGGTTTATGAAAAGAGGCCAGCCTCTGCTATTGAAGTTGATAACAGTGACGCGGTGTGATGGCGTCCGCGCCCACCACTCCGATGATACATGCTATCAAAGCATACAAATGTGACATGCACCATCACCAACGACGCAAGCACACTTACGTACACTAGTTTTATGTTTAAGTATTAATATATTATATGCCAACTAATTTCGACACAGAAAGGTTACCATTTGGAAGAAGAAACAACGGCACACTGCGAACCACAATAATTGTATCGCCGTCATGGAAGGCAATATCAAGCCATCTATGGTTTACAAGATACAACTGAAGTACTCTACAATGGAAGAAAACACAAGGAAAGCAAAAACAAAATACAACCTGCAGCGCAAACATGAGAACATATTCCTGTTCATAACTCAAGTCCAGTTCTAAAGTTGTAGTAACCGTCAGCAGTGTATGCTTCCGTTGCTTGTGCTGTTAATTCCATCAGATAATGAACAGTAGGATAAGTATACTATCGTTTAGTAGTCTGTACGCTCTGGTCCAATCAGTCATGCGGAAAGATGAAGAAATAACGGAATATTGGCCTATTTGCGGATTTCTTTTTAAGGACCTGCTTTTAGCGAACGCAACTGCGATGATCTGTTCAGAGCTAAGCCTAACTGAAGATGAGCTGTTCGGCAAACAAACAAAGCTGCCCGAGAGGTAGTTCATATTTAGGGCTATATCTAAGACACTACGTATCTTGTATACATTTAGGATTTGCGGAGAAGGCCCCGCAGTGTTTTTTTTTTCTACTCACCCTAGGAGGCGCGAAACGCTCCTACAGCCCACCTTTTATTTTATTTTTGCGAGGAGCAAACATGCTCTCGGAACGAGCGTTGCATAAAACAAACAGCAATCACGTTTTGCGTGGTACGACTGCTAAAGAGGCGGGAAGGAAGCGTACGCTAAAGCGAGAAAAGAAAATTGAAAGGGCAACATAAGTAAACACAAGCCGCGCATCTCCAACTTCGACTAAACTGGACGAAGCGGCGCATTTCAACGCGCGAACTGACTACGGAGAAGTTCAAGACAGAGTCGCAAGCAGAAGTTCGACAGCAGACGCATAACTTATCGTCTGCATTGCTTCGGCGGCCACGAGCAGACGAGGATCCTGTCTCGGTGGCGGCAGTGTATACAACGGAAAGGCTTGACGTTGCGAAAGTTATCAGGCGCAAAAGAAAACAATTTCGCGAAGCAACGAAGATAACGGGGCAAGTACGCGCCATAAATGTTTCGTCATAAGAATAAGTATGGACTTATTGCCACACACAGATGGCAAAAACGCGTCTGGGTAAATGCTCTGCTGTGCAACACTTCTTCCGAGGAAGAACGTTTGTGGCGGGCAGAATGATCGATTTGTGTTGGCAATGCGAAAATTTGGTAGTTTGCTGCAGTGATGGCTGCCACTTCTATGCGCGTGAGTCAGTGTTTGTGTACACATGTGCGCGTGTGTACCTGCATCAGCCTATGCGTGTTTGTTCGTACGGTTGTTTGCGTGTGTACCTACATATTATGCGACATCTTCTAGGCGTGTTGCATCTCTTTCTGCGTATAAGTGGTGGTTGTGTATACGTCTTTATGTGCGCATAACCATGCGAGTGTTTGCATACGTATGACAACAGCAGAAGTAGTTAAGACAATTAACCAGTGACACGTACTTCTCACAAACGAAAAGCCTTGTGAATTCAGCCGATCATTTGCAGTGGCTGTCATTCCGTCACTTGTGTCTGCATACTTTCGCATTGGAGTTCCCTTTCCAGCGGCTAGTGGTTACCTGGAACATTCTAGATGAGGCAGCGAACTGAATGTCTCAGGCCACAAAAACGAAAGTATGTAGGACCAAGGGAAAAAAACGTGCTGCTCGGAGGCGACCATTACATGCGTCCGTCGCCAACAACGGACATACGTCCGGCGACAGAATTCGGTCGCTCCCGTCGCACCACTTTTTCCATTTCTCTCTCTCTCTCTCTCAAAGACACATACTCTCTCTCTCTCTCTCGATCTTGCTCGTAGGTTCTTTACGCCACAACGCATTTTGTTTCAGCCGTCCGGACTATAAGGCGGCGACGGTCCGTCTCTTATCGCGGCGTTCACACTTCCGGGCGAAACGCCCGCGCGGGCGTTTTCTTTTATGCCGCCGCCCACACCGGCGAAATGGGGCCGGTCATATATTTATAAATCATCAAAAACAAACAGGGCCGACCGCTGTGTCGAGCAAGTTCTTATATACGTGTTGTCGCGCCGTTTCCAGCTCCACGCGAAGTGCCAGCCTCTGCGGCAAAACTGAGGTGACGCGTGAAGAGGGTGTCATATATATGTGTGTGCTCCTGGTTACTTCTCGCGATAACTTTATGTCTCATTCGTTTGCTGCTTTCGTTTTCGTTGTATTTTGGTTTCAGACCGAGAAAAGCAGTATGGGCGTCTGCGGGATTGTTGTAAAATGTAGCACAAGGAGTTTGTAGTATTGTTTCTCAGAGCACAAAAGGAACCGTCGTAAACCTAGACAATAAAACAGAAATAACAGAGAGTAGAAAGAACATAGGACAAATAACATATACGGAACAAAAATCTACAATGGCTGAAAATAAGAGAATTTTCTTTTCACCTTCGTTAGCGTATCCAGCTTCTCTGGACATCAGGGTTTAGTTCACGGGAGTGCCACCACGTGGCGTAGTGACCTTAAACTTTTCAAACTTCCTGCGGTGACGTATTGATGATGTCAACGAAACAAAAATAAATAAAAGAATTAAAAGCTATTTAACGCTCTCATCTTCACCACAAAGCTTGTCCCGCCGGCGTTATCAGTGTTCTTGATAAAGTGTGGCCGCTAGTCGGCTGGACATTACTTGTCCTCACAAAAACGTTTAGTCGCGACGAGCAAAGCCCCTCGGTTTTTCCTTTTTCTTTAGTTTTTTTTCTCATTTGCAGCCTTTATCAATATTTTTGGTTCGTTCTGTTGCGAATGCATTAAACTACTCTTAATTCTGCGACTAGCTATTGATTTTATATTATTTTGCTGTTTGTACTACATTTACTTTGTATGTTCCACTTAGTGACTGCTGTGTTGCTGTTTTATGCTGTATATTTGCTCTAATGTATATATTTTCTGACAGGAGGTCCCCTTTCAGCCACATGCTCTGGGACCTCCTTCTGTATACTTGTGTAAGCATGTATATGTCTCCTCCTTATTAAAGAAATAAACAAACTGAAAACCCAGCGGTGATTGATTCCGGGTTCTTCAGAGGCTTCCCGAAAGGTAACCTCGGTGTTTCTTTATTTTCTTCTTTTCTTTTTGGTGCTGCGGAATCAACGGGCTGGTATAATCGTTGGAAGCACGTATAATCGTTGGTATAGTATTGATGCATGAGCATGCTCCTCGCGGCCAGTCCGCTTTTCAATTTTATTTGTTTTTTTTTATTCGAAAGCGAGCAGTTTCAAGATTTTATGTCAATATAGCAGTGAACGTGTGCCGCCGAAAGATTGCTTGGTCGCAGAAGCGGTGAATGACGCAATGATGGTGCAGATTTAGCGCGTCGCTGGCATCAATGGTGACAGTGCCACCGTTACGAAATCTGGTGCGGTGACATAGACGGCTCAGGCGCTTTTCCCTGCGTTGATTTCGTTTTCAGAAAGGGATAATCATTAAATGCAGTGTCATTCGTTCTTGTCTTGCAGACTGAAATATGGGTTTAAATAAACTACATCCCATCCGTCCACGAGAGTAGGTGTAAGCAAGGTAATGCTCGCTCGCTCATGCACACATACACACACACACGCACGCACGCACAAAGTGAGATACGACACATGTTCACTCGCATACACATTTACACGCGCCCACGCATGCACACACGAACAGAAATGTACGCATGCATGCACAAACAAACGTATGCTCGCACAAGTATACACACACTCATGCGCACGCAGATTTAGACACAGAGACCCAAACACACGCGCATGCGCACATGCAAGTACACACATGCACGCTCAAGGCGCGCACACTCATATACATTCCCTCTCCTTCCCTGGTGCTTTACAAAAACATGCGCGTGCAAACAGACTGAATGGCACTCGCTCTGCAATTGCCGTTCAAACTCCAGCTGTAATAAATCGTCAATGTGCCATCTGCCGAGAGGGTGCGAAACCATTTGCTTCTGTGGTGTCAAACAACCTCCCATCTCTCACCAAAACACTGCTTTCATGCACCATCAATGTTTCGACAAAGTGCCGTGAATGCATATGTTGTTAGAAGGGACTACCCTCTCGGTGCAGTCAGTTAAAACTTATTGATACTCGGCCAATATATTGAAATAAAATTTTCTGAAATTTTGCCGATTCAGTTACGCATTTGCATTGCCGTGAAGTTCCACAGAATGGTGAGGGTGCAATTTACAGAATTCCAGGGCATGTTCATGCTACAAGGCACGATAGCTTTTCTTTAACGTAACACAAAAATATGCATATACTTTATTTTCTCGAAGAAATAAGATCTGCTTATAAAAGTGATGACTTAACAAATGAGCAACACATTTCTACCTTTTAGGAAATAAAACTAGAAAATATATTTGAAGAGCACCACTGAAAAACGAAAACAAATCTTGAGTTTTGTGTTGCTGCCATCTAGTGGGAGAATGTGGAACTTATAGAAGAATGTGGCTTAAAATAATTATCACGGAGCACAGTATACGACCACTGCCAGGATGACACGGGATGATAGGTGCGTACGATTAAATCACTCGCCCAAGGCTTCCGACATTTCCGCAACGATACGCTTGGGTTTATCAAGATAGCAAGTGAATTGGCACGACTGTGATTCACTAATCGCTTTTGGGAACAGTGTTACGCCATGTGTAGAGAGCCGAGATAAGCACCAATCGAAAGTCAAGTTTCCGGACTTTATACGCTGTAGCGGGTATTACGATAGCTTCCGTAATGTTATCACAGCTACCGCTTGTCTCAAAAATCGAGTACTAATTCGCGTCATTTCCATAGGCTTCTATTCTGAATTTGAATCGTTCTGGGATCAAAATGCTAGCTTTCCGCAACATGATCACTACATTAGCCTCGTGTGGATTGTCTTCTAGAACATTTCCTTCAGCTTCTTTTTTCTATAATTGATCTGCAGTATTAATTATTCGCGGAAAACCCGTTCGTTCCGTTGAAAACGCGCCAGCTTCGTACCGCAGCCGCTTGGGGCGCTAGTTGGTACGTGTCCAGAAAAGCTGGATTTGCGAACAAATCCAGTTTCTTTCGAAAGTAATAATGAAGTGCAACTCTGCAATTTTGTCCCTGTGCGGATCAGTTATGATGCCAACCTCGTGTTTAGCAGTCCAATACAATTAGTTAGTTAGTTAGTTAGTTAGTTAGTATTGGTACCAGCAGCACCAGCATCAGGAATGCCTTCATTTGTTGCATGTATATAAACAAGTAAGTGGGCCTCGCAAATAATGTCACTGAATCAAGGGCGTCGAAGGTGCTGAACTTGAAGAAGCGGGTGGTGGGAGGGTTAAGCTACGGTATGTTTCGGCGTTGGCCTTCCGGTAACTGAGGCCTCCCAGCCCACTGAAATACACATTAAGTGGTATAAATGCCCGGCCCAGTTCTTGTAGAATTCCTCATTCTGGACGCTGCAAGAACGCATGGAGGCAAAGGGTGGAGGAGGACAGCACGTCCAACTGCCACGCCAACTGCCTATACGCTGCAGTGCACTGAATGCAAGTAGCATATTCTGTCGCAGTAGACGTGAGCCAACCTTTTCCTTTTCGGGAGAAAGAATGCAGCAGAGAAAACACTATAGCTATAGAGCAGCTCGAGTTCTCGGAGAACTTCCAGGTGGCGAATACGAGAGCAAGAACGGCAATCTGTGCACGCTCGCATGCCATTCCTTAATACGCCTGGCGATTGCGAGAGTTGCAACTATAGCCAGCCGAGGCGCGGAAGTTTTATTAACTGCCACGCTTGCGGCCTAAAGTTTCGGAATGCGTAAACTGTCGTGTCACTTGCAGTCAAAGCAAGTCAAGCATATTTCAACGAAGAACCACAGACGGTCAAAAGCAAACCGAAACGCGAGGACAGTGCCCGCAAGAATATTTCGACAGTTTCCAAAATCCGGCCATTGAACACGGTACCAGAGTGAAACCGACAGTTCCACACACGCAAAGTTTCGAAATCGCCGTGGCGGTCGGAAAACTCTAACACTGATCGCATAGAGAACACTGCAGGCTCTGTTTTCTAAATTCTTCGGAAGCGTTCCGCAACTACGCAGCGCAACTTGTCGTGCACGAACTTTCCGTGAAGCATGCAGTCATATGAGACAACCGATATCCAGCGACCGCCATGCCAACAGGAGAATCCATGCAACGCATAATTCAAAAAGGGCAAAAAACTTCAGCAACGTCGCGTCGAAGCTTGCCGCGTAAACATCGCACATGACGTGCACGGAGAGTGAACGAAAAATTGTTCGCACGAGTAGCGCGCGCAAATCTCCCTGACTCCACTTCAGGCATTGTGCGCTATATCACCTAAGCCTAACCTCTGTGACGTACACGGCATAATGTGACGCATATGGCACGCAGGGGTTCGGGGAAAATATCACCCCGTATTGCTCGCTCAGACAAAATGACTAGTTGTAAAAGCTACTTTGTATTGCTTTTCTCATTGTCACTTCAAGGTAGAGCCATTTCTGGTCGATCAAAATAACACCGTTCACAGTTTGCGAGCGTCCTTCGCAGTTTAAAATGGAATGCCGCGCAAATGCGATGCGAAACGAAAGAGACAGAAAGGAAAGGACACACCTCTGCCTAGGCTGCCTTCTACGCATGCAGTTCTTTCGATGCACTTGCTTTCCGGACGAAGGAAAGAATGAAGTGGCGGGCATTCGCAGAATTTTCGCGCCGTTTGCAGGACTCGACGCGCAACGCTTCCGCGTCTAGAATGCGACGATGATTGCAATATTGAGGCCGTGCGTAAAAACGAATGCGCGAAACACCGCAGCATAAGCCGGAAGTTAAAAGCTCTCGCGGAGCACATGTTACAGACATTACAGGCGGGGATGCGTTTGCGCCAATTGGCTATTCAAAACATCTTGATGCCGCTTCGGCGCCGTCCGACGAAGCGACAGAGAGGTATGCACTCTGCACGGCGTTTTGCGAGCGTGCGCGAACGAGAACGCAGGTGTGAATGTCGTAACGCTATCACGAGGTACACGTTCGCGAACATCGGTCTGATGAGGCATTCCATGCATGACGATAGGGCGTATATCGAAGCGAGCTCGTATATAAAGAAAAAAGAAATACAAGTGAGCGATGCGCGACTGCTCACGAGCATGCGGGAAGTACATGTGCATCCGCTAAATTTACCTTTTCTTAATCGCTTTATTGAAGAATTTCTCGGGGAGGAGATATGTGCAGCGGACATTGAAATGCATCCGAGTTGTTGGGCTTTCATTTCTTTCTCTTTTCTGAGAAGCACGTTGTAAACGGTACGGAAATACTTTCTTCATCGTTGAGTGCTTTATACTGCCGCATGTTTTTGAAGTCCGCGGCGCGTTCATTACGGCACGGCTCCATTATTTTTGCCGGAAATTAGACGCGATCTGCCGACGAACATGCGCGAGGTGTCGGGATAGCTGACAACCAAACGTCGGGCAAGAAATTGAGATAGAGATGAGATTTCAAGTGAGGATACCGCAGTGCGAATATCTGCAATGTCTTCAGCTTTCTATCGCGCTTGCGCAGCAATATAGGATCGAAATCTCACGTGTTTTGTGGCAAGCGTGGTACTGTGATATTTAGCACAATATGACGCATAAAGTAATCAAAAAAAGTGTTGCTTGCGTGTGTGGGTGCAAACATCGGCTCCCGATATCATCAATGATTTCACGAGGTTATTCACGCTAAATCGAAGTGAATTGTGTACCAACGAAAGCAGCAAGTTACACGGATTCCGTGGATACCGGATTTATTTCGGTGGGTGGATTCTTTCTCAACATTTTCTGCTTTCGAATTCTCAACCTCGTCGTTCAAAGGCGGGTAGGCCTAGGCCTAACACCGCAAGTCAGTCATTGCCGCCATGGAAATCGTCCCCGGTGAGACGATATCGCCGGAAGATGCGAATGACCCGGGCTGGATTGCGGCGTATAACCGCAAATCACGCAAGGTAAAGGCCAGTCAACCACAAGGAGCAAGTTCAAGTACTCGTGGCAGACGAAGGGACGGTGAGCGCACCGCCGGACCGAACAGCGCATACCAGCGCCTCGTCGCTACCTCTAGACTCCCTCAGCTACCGAGGGACACGTTCCGTATAATCGTGAGACCCCGAGACGGTCTTAACGTGGCCAAATCTACACCAGTGCAGGTTGAGCAAGCCCTGGCAATGGCGGCAGCCCTGGCTCCTCAAGACCTCACGGAAGACTCCATCTGCCCCAACGTAACTCAGAATATCTTCATCATCTGCACCCCCAGCGAACGTAATGCAAGAGCATACGCCACGGTGCAACAAATTCGCATGAAAGACACTACGTATCGGGTCGCAGTATACCCGGCGCCACCCGATGATACCTGCAAAGGCGTAGTCCGAGGCATTGACCTCGAGCTCAACGACTCCCAACTCCGAGAACTGATCGTCACGAAACGCAACCCCAACGCCTTGGAGGTGAAGAGAATCAAGAACACCACAGCCGTGACAATCCTTTTCCAAGGAATGCAAGTACCAAATTACATCTACTGCGGAGCAAGCATTGTTCGATGCACACTCTTTCGCAGACACACAGAAGTTTGCTACAACTGTGGCAACATCGGTCACCGCGCGGATGTCTGCCCTAACCCCAGTACGACGTGGTGCCGGAAGTGTGGCATCAAAACTCCAGCGGAAGATCACCAGTGTTCCCCTCACTGCACCCTGTGCGGCGGACCGCACCCCACCGCCGACAAGGACTGCAAGCGCAAGTTTCAGGTCCCTTACATCGTTCGACAGAGACGCCGCCGCAGACGCAACCGACGCGGCCGTAGCCGCTCCCAAGGACCAAGCGGCGCCAGTCACAGGGACTCGGCCGCCACCTCGGGTATTCCCGTAGCGACCACAAGGAGTCGCTCGGTCACGCCGACACCCGAGCGCCGCAGCGCCCTACGCAGCAGCCGCTCCCGCTCCAGGGGACGACGCAGCAGCCGGTCCTGCTCCAGGGGGCGCCCTACATCCGGCCCCACGGAACTGACGTGGGCCGACCGAGTACGAGGGAGACATCACCAGCAGCAGCAACGGAACGTTTCATCTACCAGACAGGTAACGCGGTCTTCATTGCCCGAGCATGAGAGCGAGATAGTCACAGCCCTACGACAGGAACTAGCGGGTCTCCGGGCCACCATACAAGTGCTTACAGCGCAGCTTAATGACGCAAAACAGGAGATTCAAAACCTTAAAGCTCCCAAACAAGCACCACCCCAGGAGACAAACGTAAAAGTTAGCACAGCCAAACGCAAGCCCCCTCCGCTCCCAGAGACGGAAGAAGAGAGTAATGCACCGCAAGACACCCTAGGCGAAATTCTGCGCCTCACGCGAGAGAACCTAGAAAGTATTCGTATCCTAACGAATCGTGTAGAGGTGGTCGAAAATAAAGTCGCCATAAAAATTAAAAACAAAGCTAGTCAGCCACAACAGATGGACACGACGACGCACCCCTCGTCACCAATAAATCCCCCGCAAAACCATCATGGCTAACACGACACGGGACACCTTAGAAATTTGGCAGTGGAATTGCGCTAGCTACGCGAAACGCAAATCCTCGCTGCAACAGTACCTCAAAATTCAACCCAAAAAGCCGCACGTAATACTATTACAAGAAACCCTATGTGAAACCCTCACGCTCTCAGGGTACAGCCCCGTCTCCCAAAAAGGAGGGGACGCCAGGAGAGGCATCGCCACGCTCGTTAATGGAAAATTCGCGCATATCGTGCATAACGTCCTTCCGAAAAACAGTCGCATCGAGGCGATCCTAATCGAGCTCGTACCTAACCGACTTCTAAAACAAAGCATTTTTGTACTAAACGTCTACAGCTCCCCCGCGCACTACAAACAATCTTTCCACGCGATCCTTACTAAAGCCACATCATTGGCACGAAACTCACCGCTCATTATCGCAGGGGACTTCAACGCCCCCCACCCGTCGTGGGGTTACCCCACAATCAAGCCTAGCGGCAACAACCTCTCGCGCGCGATCGACGACCTGTCCCTCACCCTGGTGACGGACCACAGGTTCCCCACCAGATTGGGTACGTCGACACAACGCGATACTACGCCGGACCTCACGCTACTCCGAAATGTAGCAAACTACACATGGACGAATACGCAAGAGAACCTGGGCAGCGATCACTTCGTCATACGCACAGAAATACCAAACACGGCGGCCCCACCCCGGTCTTTCACCCTTACAGACTGGGATAGCTTCCGCCAGTTACGGAAGGAAGACACGAACACGTACGATTCCTTCGCAGAGCTCCTCTCTGCGATAAAGGGCGACGTAGCTAGAGCCACGAAAACCGTACAAACGGAATTGGAGGTCCCAAGGGTTGACCCTCACCTCGCACACTTACTCGAGGCCAAGGCCTCAATACTTGCGCGATGGCGAAAACAACGTCTCAACAGACGCCTGCGCAAACGCATCGCGATACTCAACCGAGATATCGAACAATACTGTACGGAGCTCACAAGACTCCAATGGCAGGAACTATGTTCGGCGGTCGACGGCCGCATGCGGACCGGAGGTAAGTGGAACCTCCTGAAACGCATGTTAGACGACAGCCAAACAAAGGACAATCACAGCCACGCGTTAGACCGACTTTTACACTTACATAAAGCGAAAGGGGGAACAGAAGAGTCCTTCCTGGCAGAAATCGCCAAACGTTACCTTCCATTAGGCGACGCTCACCCCAACGATTACCCGAGCATAAAGTGCGACACCACTCCCGAACTAGACGCTGCCTTCACGGAAGCAGAAGTTCGAGAGGCGCTACACAACCTCAACAGCAGATCGGCCTCAGGACCCGACGGGGTAACCAACCGAATCTTACGTAACTTAGACGACCAGGCCATTACACTACTCCTTAAAGACATCAACCACGTGTGGGAAACAGGAGAGGTACCAACGCAATGGCGCACGGCCACGGTGGTCCTTATCCCAAAACCCGGCAAACCACTTAACCTCGACAATTTACGCCCTATCTCTCTTACCTCATGCGTGGGTAAAGTAGCCGAGCACGTCATTCAAAACCGAGTGTCACGCTACATTGAGGAACACGAACTCCTCCCACACAACATGGTAGGGTTTCGACCCCACCTTTCCACGCAAGATGTCATGTTGCTCCTAAAAAGACAGGTCTTTGACGTTAAAACAAGAGACGTTCGAGGCATCCTCGCCCTCGATATCACGAGAGCATTCGACACCGTCTCGCACCGCTTCATATTGGAGTCTGTGGCAGGCCTCGGCCTCGGCCAGAGATTTCAGGAGTACGTGCGCTCCTTCCTAAAAGACAGAGAAGCCCGACTGCGAGTCTCACAACTTAAGTCGGACTGCTACACGCTGGGTTCCGTCGGAACACCGCAAGGCTCAGTCATCTCTCCATTACTCTTTAACATAGTGATGAAGGGACTCGCAGACAAACTACGAGACATCCCGAACGTAAATTTCGCTCTATATGCAGATGACATCACCATCTGGAGCCCGGGAGGCTCCCTGGCAGACATGGAGCAGGCATTACAGTCTGCCCTAGATGCCACGGAGGAGTACCTACTAGAGACAGGAATGAAGCTATCTTCCAAGAAATCGGAACTCTTACTATATCGCAAGTCTTGCCAAGGAGTCCGATACCTAACTCCTCTAGACGAACTTCCGATCGCACTACATACAAGTGACGGCCAACAGATTCCGCGAGTCGACCACATTCGCATTCTTGGGCTTCTAATCGAAGCCACCGGATGCCACGCACACTCGATCAAACACTTAACCGCCAAAACCGAAAATATGATCAGACTCATCCACAGAGTCTCAGGGCGCAGGAAGGGTCTCTGCGAAGATAACCTACTGCGCGTATACCACGCGTTCCTTATGAGCCATATTAATTACGTCGCCTCTGCCCACAACTGGACGAAAACAGAAAAGACGAAACTAAACACACTCATGCGCAAGAGCATCAAACAGGTCTTGGGCATTCCACAAAGAGCAAGTACAGCAAAGGTTGATCAGCTAGGCATGCACAACAACATCGACGAAGTGATCGAGGCTCAGACTATGGCGCAAATACTCCGCCTATCCTCGTCCAAAGCCGGTAGACTAATTTTAGGCGAAGCTAATGTCTCCCCATCTCCCTATCTCGAACACGCTGTTACCCTACCGAGTGAAATTAGAGACAACTACAGAGTCTCACCGTTTCCCAGAAACGTCCACCCACTATACAACGTGGGTAGGCGTCGGGCCCGCGCCCGCGCGATTCTCGACCGCACAGACGCGGATCGTGAAGCCACCGCATTTGTTGACGCGGCCCAGTACGGCAATACATCAACTTTCGCGATAGCAGTTGTGGACGGCAACGGAACGTTACGGTCATCGGCATCGGTTAAATCGACCACTAGCGCTAAAGCCGAACAGATAGCCGTAGCCATCGCCATGGCAGACCCCACATTTACCCATGTCCTCACGGATTCGCGTGCTGCAATTCGGGCTTACGAAAGCGGCAATGTACCGAAAGAGGTAGCGCATATATTACTAGCGAGCTCAAACGAGTGCAAACGGTGCCTCTCCTGGTTCCCCGCTCACATGGGGAAGGACATCCACCCGCAAAAACCCAACCTCAATGAAACGGCCCATGACCGTGCGCGAGAACTTGCCCGCCGCGACGGTCCCACGGCCTCCGAGGGGCTGGACATTCAGTTCAATGACCCGCTACTCACATATCAAGAAATCACCTCACACTATCGAAAAGGCAGAATGAAATACCCGCTCCCGCACGCCAAACTCGAGCGCGCGCAGGCGGCCGCGTTTCGAATGCTGCAAACGGCCTCGTATCCGTCACGAGGCCTATTAAGCCACTACAATTCAGAAATCCCGGCAAATTGCCCAGACTGCCCAGAACCCTACTGCTCACTCTCGCACATGCTTTGGCAATGTACCGCGTTACCAGAGGGCCCTCTCTCCAGTGAGCGCGAATGGGAAGAAGCCCTCAAAAGCCCGGACCTCAAACTGCAATTCAAGGCCGTCCAGAGGGCCCAAGAACTGGCGGAGCGTCACCACGTTCCCGTCCCGACTTGGGCGTCGCCTACGGTTTCGGCCCAAGGAGCTCGCCGCGTGCGATCTCCAACGGCTTAGACCCCTCAGGACCTCAATAAAGTTCTTGACTGACTGACTTGCGTGTGTGTCGGCGCTTTATTTCCATTCCTGTTCCACCTCGACACGGGGTAGCAGCATTACGAATGAATGAATGAATGAATGAATGAATGAATGAATGAATGAATGAATGAATGAATGAATGAATGATGGCGTTTAGAGCCCCGAAGTATTCCACCTGTTATAGCATGGTTACCACAGCATAATATTGTGATATGGTATTGGCATGCTACCTTTACAATCGGTTCTTGCACGGTAGGTCTGAAACAGACGAAAAGCTTTATCGTTCGCTTGATGAAAATGCTAACTGGAAGTGGGAGGAGGAGCATCAAATGGCGTTCGAAGTGCTAAAAAATGACTGTGGCTTAGCTAAGGTTAAGCCCAGGATGCGAAGCATACTAGCCTTTATTTTAACGCGACAGCGTTAAGGAGCTCGTGTCGCAGAAAAGCCGGTGTCGTCGGCGTCGGCTCAGGCGTGCGGCGCTTGCTCAGGCGCACATTTCATTGTCGCGCCGAACGCTGCGTTGCTCGACGCTCACCGCGTCCGATGCGGGGCGCGTAGTCGCTGCGCCGTAGCAAAGCCACCTAGAAACAGTCTCTGTAGCACGCCGCAACCTTCGCTTCTCATTCCAACGAGCAGCTCTGTCTCCAGGAGGCATCTCACCTCGCCAGTGTCTAGCAGAGGCAAGCGCAGCTGCTTATATACCGCCGCGACGCCGCGAGCGACGGCGCGAGTTGGAGCCCCGTTTCTCCTCTGTCGTGACGTCACGGTGTCACGTGGTATTGAAGGCGACACCGCCGCGCCTGAGGAGCTGGGTTGAGCTCTAGTAATATGCTTCGCATAAAAAGTTTTCAACGTCATAGTCGCTGCTGGTACATTTTAACGAAAGAGCTCCCTTGATATTGTCGTGCTCTGCGTCCCCGGCAGGCGTAAAGCCCCTTGAACTTCGTAAAGTGGCGGCACGCTTTGAAGAATGCCGCCTCCTCCTCGCGCACTCTGGCCGAGGCAGACGCCGCGTCGCTATTGGCCTAATAGCATCACGTGGGCCCTCGCGCCGGCTTCGTTTGTTTACAGTCGTTCTTCAGCGCCATTTTCGATTGGGAAGCGTCTACGGAGTGGGGAGGAGCGCATGTTGGCGCCGTTGCTACGCAACGTGTTGGTTCACTAGTGGGCGTGGCGTGTTGGCTCACTGTGACAACTCGGGAAACGAGCAGCCGATTGCCTACGCATCGAGGACACTCACGAAGGCTGAACGGAACTGCGCTCAAACTGACCGAGAAGCGTTGGCCATTGTGTTTGGTGTTCTGTCATTTTCACCGATACTTAGCCGAGAGAAGATTTGTCATTTTCACAGACCATGAACCACTCCTAGGAATATTCCGGAAGGAAAAACAAATGGCCGAAGTTCTGTCACCTCGCATGCTGCGATGGTGTTTAATGTTGTCGGTGTATGAGTACCAACTCGAGTACCGCAAAACGTAGGACCAGGCTAAACGCTGACGATCTGAGCAGGTTGCGGCTCCGGGATTTCATCAAGACGCCGAGGTTCCGGGCGATGTCTTACTCTTGGAAGCCGTAGAGTATCCACCAGCCACCGCCGGGGATATAGCATCACGCATGTCCCGAGACTTCCAGCTTTCGAAGGTGAGGAAATAGATCGTTGACGGCTGGCCGAAAGTGCGGGTTCACCAAGAATATGGCGCATACGAGTTAAAACAGCGTCAGCTGTCTGTGCACAGAGATTGCATGGTCGGGGGAAACCGCGGGATAGTTCCGTCGGAGTTGCAAGAGCGTGCGCTCGTCATGTTGCACGCAAATCATCCGGGAGTATCGGCCATGAAAGCTATCGCGAGATCCCACGTTTGGTGGCTTCGGATGGACGCGCAGATTGAAGGATTCGTGAGGGTTTGCAGGGCGTGTATCAAAACAGGCGAA
This sequence comes from Dermacentor albipictus, assembly GCF_038994185.2. Taxonomy (NCBI): domain Eukaryota; kingdom Metazoa; phylum Arthropoda; class Arachnida; order Ixodida; family Ixodidae; genus Dermacentor; species Dermacentor albipictus. The sequence continues at coordinate 35,957,481 of NC_091830.1, read as the reverse complement.
GTGAACCCAGAGCGCCTACCCACTTGAGTACAAAACCTGAGGGACCGTTGACGGGGGACCGTTGACTTTACGGGGCCCATTGACAGTGCCGTGTTTTTAATGGTCGTTGACGTCTTCTTAAACTGGGTGGAGGTGGAAATGAGGACGTCAGCACGCTCGTCTGTCGTGATGGAACGACTACGTAAGATGTTTTTGATTGTGTGGTTTTTATTGGGGTAATACGTAAGATGTTCGCCACGTACGGGCTGCCGGACTTAATTGTGTCCGACAATGGTGCAGCATTTACGAGCGAAGACATGCAATCGTTCCTCAAGCTAAATGGCATTCAATACATGTATACTGCCGCTTACCATCCGTCAAGTAATGGCAGAGCAGAACGCACGGTGCGTGAGTTGAAATGTGCACTAAGATGTGCACTGAATCTGTGCATTAAAAAGCAGAGCCGAGCAACACTAGCGTGTAAAGTGTTGGGAAGTAATTTGAGGTCAAGCCTGGCAAGACAGCACCCCGACACGATGCATGCGGAATGCATGCGGCAGTTACCACCGCAAAGTTTTCAGTGCGGTGACTGTTTATATAAAAATTTTCGCTGAGGTCCAAAGTGGTTGGCGGCTCGAGTGCTGCAGCGCCGTGGTCACGTTATCTACGAGGCTGAGACGCCAGACGGAAGCAAAGGTCGACCCGGTTAGGACCACGTACGAAAGGCTTGGGACCCAACACCCGTGATCGCACCAGGTGGTGCAAGTGCCTCGTTTGCTCTACCCGAACCCTGAAGATTGGTGCCAGCGCCTTCCCCTGCAGAACCACCGATTTCGAGACGTTCTACCCACCAGCTACGTCCAGAGCATCATTATGGTTTCGATGATCAATGGGAAGGGACGTGATATCACACTAGTGACGTCGTGCGGTGACGTCCCAGCGAAGCAGTGAACCTTACGCCGTTATCGTATCGACCACCTTGAGCGCAAAACCCCTTTATATTCGCAAAGTAGCGACACTCTGCTCTGCCACCTTCCCTCCTCCTCGTTTCTCCTCTCTTCGACGCCTCCCTCCTCGACCGTCGCGCCGCCTACACCGCTCGAGCGTAGCAACGGTGCCAACATGCGCTCCTCGCCACTCCGTGTACGCTTCTCGAGCGAAAATGGCGCTGAAGCACGGCGCGAGGGCCCACGTGATGCATTAGGCCAATAGCGACGCGGTGTCGGCGTCGGTCAGAGCGCGCGAAGAAGAGGCGGCATTCTTCAAAGCATGGTGCTACTTTACGAAGTTTAAGGGGCTTTATTTGAGCGCAGATAAGGGCGCCGCTTCATCTATTGAAAGAAAGCACTCTAGAAATAAATCGTCCCGTTCTTACTGGTTTACCTGCTGCCCGGGCGTCACTTCGTACAAATATTAATTTTGACCACCCGGTGTTCTATGGCATGCACACGAAGGGTGTTTTCTAATTACGACCCCACTAAAGTTCGACCGCCGTGGACATCGAACCTGCGACCTCACGCCCTGCCCCCGAACGCCACAGCAATTGAGCCGTCGCAGAGCTCCTTAAGTGTGTCGAGTCTCGGGCCGTCTCGCGCACTTCAGAAACGTCTGACGGTCTAAGCACCGCGCTTACGCGAGTCATTAGCCGGAGGAGATGAACATCTCCAGACTTCCCAATCCCGCAAACCACTCCCCCTCGTTTTCATCTCTTATGCACTCTCGTTTCACCGCTCTCGTAATCTTTTATCTCTACACCGCGCTATGGAGGCGCGGTGTAGGCATTAAAGAAACCACCGAGGTTGCTGCGATAGCTGCAGCGTTCACGCGCAGGAGAGGCGCAGCGTCTATTCCTGGCGAACCTTGGACGGCGTTGCAGGGGCAAACCTGGGAGCGATGGGCGCGGCGAAGTCCGTTTCCGGATGGGAAAGAAGGGCGGGGAACCCACCCACTCACACACCCGTCTTATTTCGCAGAAAGGAGCGGTCTTAGTGTTGGGAGCGTGCTGGATTCAGAGTCGTGAGTGAATGCGGAAAATCGAGGCTCGACGGGATGGATGCCCCTACTGCAAAGCACGGCGGCTTCCCTGGCGTGTACCGTGTTTTCCAGACTAGAGTACGCCGAGTACGTGGAGGCGTTTTCCTTTTATAACTGATGTATTGGAAGAAAGCGTCTCGAAAAGTATCGCAAGCAAAATTTGCAGACGCGGCTTGTAATACAAGACGCGACACGAGGCGGGAGATTGAAAGAACCAATGCTAAAAACGCCATCGCAGTTCAGGAGTACTTTGGCAGAACGGTAAATGGCGAAGGAAGCAAGAAAAGGCTAGGGGCAGCATACTGGAGCCGTGTTTCGGCTCTTCTGACTGAACGCTGAAAGAGAGAGAGAGGAAAGGCAGGAAGGTTAACCAGACGCACTTCCGGTTTGCTACCCTGCACTGGGGGAAGGGGGTATGGGGATGAAGAGAGAGAGACTGAAACGCTGAAGAACCTGATATGATGTGCATGGAAATCATGCAGTGTGCGGGAGTTTGATACGGTATGCAAGCCATTCATACAGTACGAATGAAAGTGCGCAGGGAACTGATACAGGGGGCAGGACAGCCTTACGGTGTGCAGAACAGCGTGTAAAACAGTGATGCGACGATCAAGAGAGTGATGCGTTGCGCAGAACTGCGTGCAGGGCATTCATATAGAGCGCAGGAGAGTGCTCAGGACAGCGTTACGGTGTAGCATGGCAGTGCGCAAGGTATTCACGCGGTATTCAGGTTGTTGTGCAACACGTTGACAGGGTGTTCTATACCGGTGTGCATCGCAGTCGTACAGTACGCACGAGGACGATACGGTGAGCAGAACTGTGAGCACAGTGCACTAGGTGGTTTGAAGCACAAACCCATGCACTCGACGACTTTAAACTCTTATACGTTCCAATCAGCTTGAAGACGAGTACGCTGAGACGGACATAGTGGGAGGAGTGGAAAGGCATCGTCTGAAGCGACACCCCAGCTCATGATAGCGAGCGTCGATACTACGTTTTGAAGGCGGTAGATGAAAAGGCTTGGCCACTCGCGGTAAGAAGATGCCAGAAACAAATCGGCGCGAAGGAAGTGAGGTTTAACGTTGAAAAAAAAAAACGCCTAACAGTGACTAACGTCTGCACAAAAGGAGGAAAGCGTGCCAGCGGCGACAACAAACTGCACGGCATGGGCTCTAGCTCTGCCGGGACTTGCCGTATGCGCATACTCGACCATAGTTGCCCGTGACAGCGCGAACCCAAACAAAAAAGATGAGATATCTTCATTCATTCGTGTCCGAGACACGAGCGCGACAAAATCGTCTTCTTGGATCGGAGCCAAATACGTGCTCAGGAGGTGACGGCGGAGGATAAAAAAAAAAAGTTCGCCAGAGTTTGCAGCCTTCTTAGGTATGGTTTGCATGATTCCTCGTCGGAGCAACCCTCTCTGCGGCGAAGCTAGGTTTCTGTGCACTGGACGGACAATTCAGCTAATGGATTGGCCGGGCCGACCGTTTCTCTTCTTTTTTAATTTTCTCGCTACGGCCACCTCCGCACCGATTCACGTGCTACGAGGTCCCCCGTGCACGAATCGATGCATCGTCGGCACAGCGCGTGGCATCGTTCGGAAGAGACAAGCGTCACGCCGCGTTAACGTGACGTGAACCGCGCCCTCGGGGGGCGACATATTTCGGGAACGTGCTAAAGGCGCAAACGAGATGTTTCTCGGACGGGCCCGTCCAACTGCCTCGATCCATGCACTTCTGGGAATCGGTAAGCGATATTTCGCATATCCATTACTTCGGATCATCGCTATAATGCTGCCATCTGCAAGCTTTCTGGAGAAGAGAAAGAAGCGTCCACTTAGCTGTACGTGAGCTCTGTCAGGAACATGCAGCCAAATACAAATACGAGATTCCACGTTTTCCATGCGGATTCCACGTAAGATCAAATGCGGTATTTGGAAACGTTTCCTCCCATATATGTGTCGGGCCGGCGCAATTGATGCAATGTAAGAACCCCCCTTCTCCAGATTCTGACCTTTCTTATCATCAGCCTGTCATGGCTGGAGGATCTTGGTGGTACCGCACACGCGGAAACGCAGCTTGGACCACCCACAAAACTCGAAAATAAACATAAAGAACGAAAGAAAGCAAAGAAGGAAGAAAAGTATAGTAAGAAAGTAACTATAGAAGAAAGAAAAGAAAGAAAGAAAGCAGAAAGAAAATAAACGAATACAGTTGTCACTATATTCCGACCCACGTTCGAATATCAGGGCCGCGAATATTTCATTCTCCTCCCAAAGCCTACGCACTTCCAATGCGAGCGTTTCTTAAGCAGCTCCCGTTCAGTACAGCCTATCTGATATTGGCATTTTTATTAACGGAGTGGGAATAAAAAAACAAGAGATAGAATAAATCAAAGACGAATACTAAATTGAACCGTGCGCTAAGCGGGACCCCTTATGCAGCGCCGCCAAGGTTAACGTCGGAATCGGGTTTCGCTGCCAACAAGCGGTCTCGGCACACGTTGCACTGCACGCACGACTAATGGACCCGTTTCGTTTATCCACTTCCAGTTCGCGTCTCCCATTTCGATCGCAGCGTATCGGAGCCGCGGCGATCTCGAAGGCCAGCGGCCCATACGCTGCGTCCTTCGAGCGCCGTGACCACACCGTCAAGGCACGCGGGTGCACTGCGTGGGCCGATAACAAGAACGCTGCTTTCTGGGACTGTAGTACACTGGCTATGGGGGCCGCTGGATCATTGCGACGCGAAGCACATAATGTATGCAACGAGAAGAAGAGAAATAGCCATCGGGTTAATGGCAAAAGCTCGCTTATATTAGAGGCGTGGTTACGCAAGGATAAGGCCGATACCGCGGTGGCATAGCACGACAGAGCCGTGGCTAATGGAAAACGTTAGTTCCGGCGGGAATACGCAGTGGAAGAACAGATCCTGCAGAATTATATAGCAAGGGATGGTTATTGGCGTTATAGCTTATAAGCATGATGAACTCTGGAACGAAGAGCTCGCGTTTCGGTATGGTCGGGCGATGGAAGACCAGGACCATGCATTAGGGCAGGAAAAGGTGGTTGGACTAATGATAAAACGATTAACTTAAGCATTGTTAAGTGGATGACGAAGAGATTACGAAAAGGCCGAGAAAGAAAGAAGAAGAAGAATTACGCGTACTAAAGTGTTAAGCCAGGTAGTAGAATAACGTGCAGCTGTTGTTTTCGTACGCAGGGTTTTAAAGCAGTTCGCAATGGCCTGACGGTGTCGGCTGTGCGCATGTGCGGAGGACAAGGGGGAGCGCATTTTATTTACAAGAACAGCACAAAGCTTGACAAACCGATTGGACCATCAGCGTTATTCCGTCCACTGGTGCGAGACCAGCAGGAGACAGCGCCTGGCAGCCCGTCCGCGGCCTCCGTAATGTCGATTTCTAAAACGAGTCATACACTCGAGGCACCCCGGCAATGTTTTCGGTCATAACGACTGGCGCCATATCGGGGGATTCCACCTCCCACCACGTGTGCGCCTATTTCTGGCGCGTATCCCGGCAAGTGTAGTCGGCTGGTCTGGGCGCTATGAACGCTTGCAAGTGCTTATGATAAAGTTTAGAAATAAGACAGGCAGGCATGAAAAACCGGCGGCAAAGTGCCCAGCTGCAAAACGGCTACACGAACAAGCCGCCTTTACAAAAGACCTCGCGCACCCTTTTATTTCTTTTAAGCTATGCATATATACTGCCGTGAACTGTCTTTTCTGTATACTGTTGACTGGGTATACATGCAGTGTGTTCTGGACTGCAGTGTAACGACAACTCACCGCGTTCAGCCGCTCCGAGATTCCGCTGCCGCGCAATTATTTTTAATGAGCTTCCTTTGTTGCGAAAACTCTGCATAACAGCTTGAACCGTTCCTAGGCGGTGCGTCACTATCCCACAGGGCACTTCGTCAGTTAAGCAACAGTGCATCCTTTCGCACCACGGGGCATCACAGGCCGACGTTTGTGTCCAAACAGTTCCGCAAATAACGTTTCACCGTTCGCAAAACAGATTTATTTCCTTTATTTTTTTTCTTTTAGTTTTTCATTTATTAGATTTTTTTTTCTTTTTCCGCGTTACTTTCCTCACCCCGGTACATTTAGGTCATTGCATCCTTTCTTGAGCATCGCCATCAGAAACCAATGTTGCTGTTGAAGTACTTTCCGTAAGTTTCTTTTTTCTTTCGGTTAGTCTTCTTCCACTGTGCGCTACACCACATTTTCTTTTTTTTTCTTGTTTCTTCCTTTTTCTTTTTAGCTGTGACGATTTCAAGCAGCTAACGAAAGCGTGAGCGAACTGAGCTCTACGCTCCTATTTTGGTTCCGCATAAGTTCCAATGAGTAAGCGGAGCAGTCTTGCTAATATGTTCCTCTCTATTCGTGGAACTCATGAGGAGAGAGATTAAGAGTGATATATAGCGCACTTACCGCATATAACTCTTACATAGGTTCCCCTAAGTAAGCGGTACATACCGACAAATGTCTTCCACTTAATAAGTGGAACTCATGTGGAACAAACGTCCTTGAGCGTCGACTCTTCGTTTGGTTGAGCACTTAGCCACTCTTACTGCAAAAGCTCTTAACGTAAGTCTCACCTATCGTTCCGCATAGGTTCAACCAATTTGGTGGATCGCAGTTGACAAAAATGTTCCACTTCGTGGAATTTATGTGGAACCAGATTAATAAGAGTGATGTATACAGTCAAAGTGGCAAGGAGCTCAAGCGAAGGAAGAGCCGAGGTTCAGGCACATTCGTCCCCGTCTTACAGGCTACACTTAGTAAGTGTAACATTTTCAGCACATACGGTAAGCTCACTTCGCGCAGCCTATGAGGAACGAGGCTTTTAAGAGTGCACCACGTACCCTGGCAAGCCAGACACGTGTAAATGTGGGGCATATGGCGCGCGCTCCTCATCGTAATCTCACCTTGCATCCCGCAGCTTTCAACTAAAGCACGCCAGGCGTCGGCACGCATGTTTCTGTGTGTGTGTGCGTGTGTGCGCGCGCACGCACGTATGTGTTCGTGGCGGCGTACCACATATGAGCACACGCCCGCGTAAAACGCAAGCAGGAGCAGGGATTCGCGGGCGTGTGGTTGCAGTATGTATACACACAGCTCCGAAGCAGGCGGGTCGGCGGCGAGAATTCGCCAGATTGCTGCTAATTGAGTTAGCGGGGCAAGGGTGACGCTGCGGGGTGCGTAGGAGCGCTTGTACTTCGTGGATCTCTCTCTCTCTCTCTAGCTCTCTCTCGTTCTCTACACGAAGTTTGGGGAAGGCGGAGGAGAACGGTGAGATGGCGAGCCCCGCAAATGTGCTTCCCTCCTAAGTTTCAGTGGAGTATTCGTGGTGGTCTCGGATTGCAGCGAAGTGGAAGCCTTGCGTGTTTGCCTAAGAGCAACGGAATGAAATAAAGAGAGAGATAAAAATACAGTCGGGACAAAAAAAGAAAGAAAAGGAAGTGAAGAAAGAAATAATGAAAGAAAGGAACAAAACTATAACAAAAGAAGGAAACAGGTAAATGATGGACAGAAAGAAAAGTATCTACATAGTACTAGCTATTTATAAGTATTACTAGTAGCGAAAAAGAAAGAACTGGCGAAGCCAGGCTATCCAGACGAACACAGCACTAGAATAGACTCTTAGTGCATGATCCACAGTGCCACCCCTTTACTCGTACTCCTTAAACCAGCTTCCTTTTAGCCATTATTTCCGCAATAGAATTCTCCACTGGCTTACTTACCCACCCGGGGGAGGAGGCCAGGACAAGGGGCGCACCTAACCCCTCTCCCTTCAGTCAGAAGCGGGACCTTTCGAAGCAGGTACTGTAACCTGCCCACCGTCGATTAAGACAATGTAGCTGAGGTTAGTAAAGCAGTTTTTTCTATTACGTATCGGCATGATTATTGCAGCAACGATTGCCTTTTGTTATTCGAAGCTATATACTTGGCCTTTATGTAAAAAAGAGGATGGTTCTTTGATCTAGGTACCTGTCGAAATCATGAGTTCCCTGGGGCTGCATAACCGTCTCCAAAAACGCAACAAAAAGTGTTGCCATTTTTAACCTAAGGGCAGGGAAACAGGTCCTAACGTGGCATAATTTGCCTCTTTCTAAGTGTTCACCACGTATGATCATATGATTATTAATCAAACAAGGTAATTAAAAAAAATAGCCGCCGTTGACGCATTTTCGGCCTTTCTTCTCATTCAATAACACTCCGCAATGTTCCAAGGATATATATATATATATATATATATATATATATATATATATATATATATATATATATATATATATATTGACACGTGTACTTATCTTTATCGGGCGACCACGTTTCGCCGCTTAACAACTGTAATCGCACAGCGAGGGACGCGCCTGAATGTATGGAACATTCGACGGCTGCTCTATAAAAGCCGACGCGCTTGACCCGCTGATGAGATTTTCGACGATCGCCGACTGTGTTCGCCGCTATCGTTGTGCTTTAAGTGTAGCCTGTTCTTTCTTTACCGTCACTACCACGTGACAATATATATGGCAGCAAACTGAAAGAACAGGACATGCAAGGGGAAAATAAGGGAAAAGCTGTAGCGTTATGCAGAAGGAACTAAGGGATATCATCTACTACGGGTTGTCGTAGTTCTTCGCGCGTCACACGGGTGCGCACTTCTGTCGTTATATGTGCGTGTCGTCGCAAGCGGCCAAGCGGGGGAGCTGCTCCAAGTGGGGCGCAGGTGCCGATGACGAGAGGTGACTTAACAAAAGCGGTCGGCGGTTTTTCCGTGCGGCGAATGCAGCCGACGGCATCTTTATGCGCAGTGTGTCGACCTCTGTGCGACGAAGACGACGACGCCTGCCTAATAAGCTGGGAGGCAACGTGGATTAAGACCTGGCGTCTTGGATGCTTTAAGAAGAAAAAAGAACGAATAATAAAACAACGAAGAATGCAGCGTAGCGTTGCCAAATGTGAAAAGCTGATGGCGAACTCGTTATCTGCGGCATTGTCCCGCAAAATATGCGGCATCGTACATGTACGGTACAATTTGCCCAGACAGTACAGTCTTGCAGGAAGGAAACGCGAATCCGAGAAAGTTAACTAGCACGCAAATTTCCTTTAGCGCATTCTCCACTGTGTATCAACACTGGGGTTATTCACTCAGTGAGGCTTGCGTCCGTATTTAAGAACGTTCCTCAACCCAAGAGTCCACGTCCACTGAAGGATGGATGGATGGACGGATGTTATGAGCGTCCCCTTTGGAACGGGGCGGTGGGTTGCGCCACCAAGCACTTTCTAATATACTGCCAAAAGTCCTACCTAGGTTAAACAACAAAAAACAAAAAAAACACTATGAATTCCCACAAGCAAATTTTCTGACACCCTATTGTGAACTGTGCTTTTGTACGTCTCCGTTCTTTTTTCTTTTTTTGTCGTTTCCGTACTTTTCTTCCGCCAATCCTCCAATCGCCTCTTACCAATCCCTAACATGTTTACTTCTCCACTGCCCTCGCTGAACCCAGGGACTTGTAAGGATGCCAGTGGTGCCTCCTTGTCAATGGCAGAGTCGATAGCAGTAACTTGTACCACTACCTGTGCCTGTAACCGATCCGGTCGCACCAATCTCTTCTCTGCTTTGTTTTCCCGCCAATACTCCAACCGCCTCTTGCGTATCTCGACTGCTGACCGGTTGGTGCTTCTCTCCCTTTTAAACACAAGCGCTTCCGGAAGGCGGTCGTTACGTACGGGTCACCTCACTGGGTGAATCCCTTCGCATTCCATTGGGATGTGCACGAGCGCATGGTCTACCCATTTTCGCTGCACCATACACATATGGCTCATCCTATGGAAACAGAATGTAGCGCCATCTATCGACCGAAGTCGTCGCCGCGCTTGAACGGCGTTCCGCGGTGATTCCAGGGCGAAGATTTTGTTGCCAGGTGCTCGCAGCGATTACACGAAATGCACCGCAACTAAAGTGCCTTCCTCAAGCAACTCCTCGTGACAGAAATGAAAAAGGAGCGTTACGAAACAGGAGCACCTTCTCCAGTCGAGGGTCGGCGCTGTGGTTCACTCGGAAACGAACTTGGGAGTTGAGGCTCCTCGAGCGTGCTTGAGTGTCCGCTCTTCCTTGCCAAGAGGATGTTGTCACTGCTACCATACATGATTCTCAATATCGTTTCATATAACATCCTCATAGTGCAACACCTTAGTCTCGTTCCCTATAGGTTCCATTAAGTGATACGTTTTTGCAAAAAGAAGAAATGTTCCGCTTAGAAGCTGTAACTTACGGGTAACGAGATCACGTGGAACGCGCATGTCACGTGCTATCGAGATAGGAGAATCTGTGAACAAGCAAACAGATAAATGCGGTGCCTGGGTCACACATCCGGTTTCACGCACATCTGCACATTCCGCGTACGCGCCAGCCCTGTCCCGGACAACGCGCACCGCTTCCTGCACTCTCTCAACTTCCTCCGCGTTTCCTTTCTCTCTTTCTTTTTACTTTCTTTCTCTTGCTATCTATAAATACATACTCCCTCTGCGCAGGGGTCATCACCAAGGTCAGAACCTGCTGACACACGGCCTCTCCGTGTGCTTCGAACGCAGCTGGTCACTATTTTCGAAACGCCGGAAAGTTGCCACGGGCTGCGAAGTCCGGCGCCTGAGCAAATTGTCCACGCGATGCGTGCCCGTGTGGGTAACCCTACATGGCGGCCCGGTCTTGTCGTACACTCTTTGGATAGGTCCAGAAAAACGCAGGCCCAGAAAAACAAAATTAGAGCTTTCATTGCCAGCCTTGACGTCCTTCAAACGAACGAACGAGGGAACAGCGAGCGAGCGAGCGAGGGAACTAACGAACGAACCAGAACGAACGAACGAACGAGAACAAACGAACGAACGAGAACGAACGAACGAGAACAAACGAACGAACGAGAACGAACGAACGAACGAACGAACGAACGAACGAACGAACGAACGAACGAACGAACGAACGAGAACGAACGAGAACGAACGAACGAGAACGAACGAACGAGAACGAACGAGAACGAACGAGAACGAACGAACGAGAACGAACGAACGAACGAGAACGAACGAGAACGAACGAACGAACGAATGAACGAACGAACGAACGAACGAACGAACGAGAACGAACGAACGAACGAGAACGAACGAGAACGAACGAACGAACGAACGAACGAGAACGAACGAATGAGAACGAACGAACGAGAACGAACGAACGAACGAGAACGAACGAACGAGAACGAACGAACGAACGAACGAACGAACGAACGAACGAACGAACGAGAACGAACGAGAACGAACGAACGAACGAACGAACGAACGAGAACGAACGAACGAACGAACGAACGAACGAGAACGAACGAGAACGAACGAACGAACGAACGAACGAGAACGAACGAACGAGAACGAACGAACGAACGAACGAACGAACGAGAACGAACGAACGAGAACGAACGAATGAGAACGAACGAACGAGAACGAACGAACGAACGAAATAGAACGAACGAACGAGAACGAACGAACGAACGAGAACGAACGAACGAACGAGAACGAACGAACGAGAACGAACGAACGAACGATCGAACCGACCAACAAAGAAATTAAATAAGAAATATCTTGCAGTACAGTCATAACCTCGTTCCCTTAGGTGAACGAGGTTTCTCCATAAGCGAAATATTTTGCAGTTATTTTCCGCTTACCTAAACGGAATGGCATTACTCCTAAAACCACAAATGACGTGGAATAGCCTTATACAGATTGGAATTTCTTTATTTTAAATTACCGTGACAACTACGCATAACTATGATTCAGTTCAATAGCCACTGTTATACGGAACATACATGTACGGTCCCACACAAACATGGATCCGCGGTGGCAGATGTGTGTAAGAATGTTCCAGATGACAAGCAGGTGAACGTGGAATACTGTCCCGTGCAACGGTGCCCTATTTAGCTGAAACGTGTTTCCACTTATTTAACGTTAGGTTAGCTTAGAGAGTAAGAAGTTCGAATATGGAATGCCGTGCCATATCATTTTTGATTTTATGTGTAACTTCGTTCCAATTAAGCGGAAAATCTAACTGGAACGAGACTAAACGCGTATTACAGGGACTAAGCAGGTGCGTTCTGACGCTTGTGACATATGGTCATATGCATTATATATTCGTTTATATCGCACCATTTAATTCGCAGTAACTATTTACTAATTAAAATATGGCTGTGCTTTGATCGCAGGCACAGAGCAAGCCAGTCTATCATGACATCTCGAGGCATAATAACTGTATCAGCAAATTATTTCGGGCGCTGCGACGAGTGCTATAGTATTCATTTTTTTTGGAACTTACAGCGCTTCGACCTTGATTTACAGGAAGCTAAACAATACTCAAGTAATTATTAATTAAGATGGAAATGACAATGTCATTTCGGTACTCCTTTAGGAGTGGACCGCAAAATACCGTCATACTAGCTTGGCAACACCTTCGTTCGTTCACCCACCTCGAAATCGGCAAAGAAGGCGTCAAGACAAGGCCGACACTTAGCGAGGCGAAACCAGCAACTTCCACACACCGATTGCGATCAAGGTGATTAGGACCGGGTACAACACGACGACGCGTGGGCAGCTACGCGGAGCCGAGGTTATTTCAATGGCAATGTTTGCCCGAAGCAATCTCCACGCTATAACGGACGCCACCAGCAAGAGATGACGACAAGCAGGACATATAGGGTAACAAGAATAGTCTGGTAATACAAGCACACACACACACACACACAAATAAACGCAAAAAGAACAAAAAAGAAGCACAACAAACAGCGAGAGACCTTGAAAGACATGCACAAATGCACAGAAACACATACAAAACACAAATACGCCGACACGCATAAACTAATGTATATACCAGGAAAACACCGATAGAAATTGAGGTAAGCATTCAAGGAGAGAGGGAGAACCACAATTAAACAATGGCCTACAGACAGAAACATAAATGCACACAAAGAAACAACAACACGCAGAAATACTATGAACCCAATAGGCACGCGTAGACCAATACACACAAATACACGCACCAAAAACACAAGCGAGCACACTCGCACAGAAACAAGAACAAAACACATACAGAAGAAAGATTTGAAACGTCAATAAATACGAAACACACACACACGCGCACACACACACACACACACACACACACACACACACACATATATATATACACACACACACACACACAAGCGTGCAAAATGGGGTGCGAACCCGGAAAACGCAGCAGACGCAGGTAATGGTACTTAAAGTCGATGTATACCTATATGAATTGCTTTATGCCTCCAAGGCAGCGAGGGATAAGAAGTACAGGGGGATGGATGGAAATACATATAAGCAACACGGCAAAGGCCTTTAAGGAATTAGATTTTTTTTTTCAATTATACGCCCGAGTCGACAACACGATTACCCGCATGCGTGTTCCCGGAATAGAAGTCGGCGGAGGCAGATGTATGTCTTTATATACGATAGTGGAGGTGCACAGACGTACACAGACGAAGTGGGGGACCGGAGCCGGAGTCGTAGCTCGGAGGCGTTGGCCCCGCGGCAGACTTAGCGCCCTGCGTTCAGTTAGCTGCGCGGGTGTGATTTCCTCAAGCAGGCACACTCATTATAAAGAAATACGACCCGCTCGCGCTGTCCTTAAAAGCGGCGTCAGCACGAGAGCTTATTCGCGAGTGGTGTACAGTCACGCGGGAGCGGCGGTGCCGAGGTAGACACGTCATTTCCGCTGTGTGGGCGCATGCGCTCTGAACGTGCTGACATTTACAGACGTGCACGCGTTCACATTTGCACAGAAAACTACGACAATGTATGCGCCCCAATGTAATGGGAACTTGCCTTAAGCGTTATCGCACTTTGCTCACAGAACTGCGTCATCACTGCCTTTAGCAAGCTGTAGCTTAGGTACTTTATGTCACACAATACCTTAAGCCTAATATTATTTAGGCCTAAAGTATTGCGATGTCTAAACTTTAAAGCTAGACGGAGTAAAATTTTGAGGGGCCATTATTATATACTGAGCCGCCAGGCGTCATGTTGATGGTGCAGTATGTAAAACGTAACGCCTGGCGCTAAATTTAAGTGTTTATTGGGCTTGCAAATTAACATCGATGCTACCTTGAGATTTAACGAATCATACTGAAGTCATCCAAGTTCACGGGGCTCGTCCCTTTAAAAAGCACCGCTTGGGTATAAAAAAATGGCACTCCATCGTGTTCCAAATACGTCGTAATATTTCTTTACCGCGAGAAATAAGCAATCTCAAAGAACTCGCGATCTCACAGCAACCGATGCGTTGCACTTACAACAGCGGCACTGCCACCCCGTATACGACAACACTTGCATAACATCAAGAGCAAGGGCCAAGGTTTCCATACATAAAAAAACGAGAAAGAAATACAATTTTGTGAAAAACGAACGGATAGGAATGACTTTATCGCATTAACACCCGCGTGCGCACATAACGGTGCCGCTTTCTAGACGACCCAAAGTGTAAATCCATCTCCACTTCAGCGTCAGAGCCGTCCTGAGCTCGTTAATGTCGAACAACCCAATTTTCCTGTTGCAAGAGCCTCGGGGGCTGTGGTGTGTGCAAGAAGCACTCGGCGGGCATATCTTTTATTTGCACACCGTTGCACTCCTCACTTAGCGCGCCGAGTGCGCCGCTATACCCTCTCTACCTCTCTTAGGCTTTCTAGAGAGAGAGAGGGAGAGACTCCCCCTCGTAGGGGGAGTAGGGAAATTGTAGGGAAGTAGGGAAGTAGGGAAATTGTAGGGAAAGCCTACAATTTGAGAGAAAAACTAGGGAGAGTGCGGGAAGTGCATGGACGTTCGAGATAGAGAGAGAGTACCGGGAGAGTCTAGGGAGTCAGGGAGGGCTAGGAGAGTATGGGAGTCTAAACAGTGGGAGAGAAACCAGGGAGCGTTCAGCAAGTGATAAATGTTTGAGAGAAGGAGCAGGAAGTGAGAGAAGCTAACAAAGTATGGGGTCAGTCTAGGGAATGGGAGAGAAACTATAGGGAGAGTTCAGCAAGTGAAAAGGGTTTTGAGAAAAGAGTACCGGGAGTAAGAGAGGCTAGGAGAGTTCAGGGATAGTCTAGGGACAGGGAGAGAAGCTAGGGAGAGTTCAGCAAGTGATAAAGGCTTGACAAAAAGAGTATACGCAGATAGAGTTTAAAAGAGTATAGGGCGAGTCTAGGGAGAGTTCAGCAAGTGATAGAGCTCCGAGAAGTAGAGGGGGGATAAAGTGTAGGGAGAGCCTATATAGTGATATGGCGCCTAGGGAGAGAGCCAAGGAATACGGAGGATATAAAAGGAGGGAGGCTAGACAGACAGCATAGGGAGGTAAGGCTAGTATAAGGAGATATACATGCTTTACAAAAAGTTTCCATCCTGACGTAGGTAACTCAACTTCGCTCGAGCATCCCGAGGTTGCACTACTGCTTCTGGATTAAGCATCCACGAATAGCTCGCACACTGCAGGTGTCGTGCTCCCCCGCTCAGGTTTTTTTATTGCTTTGTTTCGTTTTGTTGTCTTCTTTTTTTCTTCCACCTTAATGTATTCGTTTCCGGTCAATTTACGATCTTGCGACGAGATGTAGAAGGGGGTTGACGAAGTAAGGATGAGGTGACCATGACGTCTCGGGGAGAATAAAATCCTTCTAAAGCTGTAGAAGCATCTCGACATGTCGCTTCCTGCCAAATTATTACGGGAAGGCTTGGAGCGAAGTGACAGCGAAGCGACGCGCGAGGAGATTCGCGTTCAAATTAGTTCGCCTGCTGCGTTTTGAAACGTCATCGCTGCCATTTTGCTTGAGCACGAACGCGAGATGCTTTTCCCGTTTCCAGAAGGTTCACGCGTGTGGACGTGCGAGTTACACTGTTATCACCTAATAAGGTGCGGAGTTTTTGATGGAAATGGCTATTGTGGAACCAAGTTAATAGAGCTGACGTCCTAATATATGCAATGAAAATGTTCGAAGTTACCTAATACCTCTCCGTCACTGAAGTGATCAAATTTCATCGAATTCGACGCCGAAATTCTCAGTCGGGCGAGAAATCAGCGCGACGTGAGATTCTCGTTTCGAACTTTATCTGCATTTGAAGTACGTCACGAACGTTGTCGCGAATATTTTACTGCGCTCCCGCCATGCTGTCCCACTATACGTCTCCCGTTGCACACGAAGAAGAAAAGAACGAAGACTTAGGGAAACGCGCAGATGTCAATCAGACATAACAAGGAACATCGCAAGCCGAAATGACTGAGCGGAAAGATAATCACGACGTCTCGGAGCGAGGCAAAAGATTGGAGATTTGCTGCAAGGTGAGTTTGTGCTTCGCGAAACCAACGTGATGTCTAATTTGAAAAAAGAACACGGCGGCGCGAGGAAGTCGCAATGGCTTCGGGTTTCAGGCGTCTGGCGTGCTACGGATGTCGTTTACGCAAGTGTTTCACATTTCGTTCGAGACTGTAGGAGTGATGGAGTCTCTCGTTACCTAAGACTATGCGAGCGCGTGTATGCGGAGGTGCCAAAGTTATAACGACAACGTCCCTCCAAGATTAAAGTATTCATGCCCCTCAGTGACTACGTAGAATCACGATTATTTGCCTCTACGTTCTGCAAGTAATTGCGAAATTTGTAGTAGGCTGAGAAATCTGCTGCATCTTTTTCCGCAGGTTGTAGAAGATATTTCCTACGCTGCTTCATATCTATACAACTTTAAAGTCTATAGTTCATTGGAGAATACTATCGTTTGTATAATGAATGCGCTTGTTCAGTCATTACATTTATCTTTTTCCAGATGCACTTGACGCATAACTCCTTGTTCTTTTGGCAGCAGATGTAAGGCTCGGTTAGCCGTTCATATAGCCACATTAACACGTTAAATTGTAATGACAGCCATGAGATGTCCTGAATGCTACGTCTCATACGTTCAGGCTGCCCCTGAGCCGTGGGAAGCACGTGACCACTTCGCAAACGTAAACGTTACGCAAGAAAATCTCTTCCTTTTCCAGGAAGCGGACCAAGGCGCAGTTGTTACGGAAACCGGGGGACCGCTATTCAGCTCGGCCTTTTAACTTTTCACCTTCGCGAACAATTGGCTCCGCGAACCGTAATACGAGAACATGCATTGTCCGGGTGAAATGGGAATGAGAATGAAAAAAGAAGTCGCACGTCTATTTTTATCCTAATTTCGTGCACCATAATGTTCACGCGGTCTGGAAAAGAATAAAATTTAGGCTTGGCGTCGGGGGACGCCAGTGTAAGGGGCAGCAGCAGACGAAAAGTTTCGAGGAAAAAAGCTTAAAAAAAAAGAAAACGAAACTACAGCAGCATCGACCCCTCAAGCGGCAGCGCTAGAAAGCAGCGTCCAGACGACAAGAAAATACTACCGGGAACAGAAGAAGCAGACGGCGAGTACAGAAGACAGAAGACAAAACAGTAAAGCCACTGGACGTTTAAGGCGCTGAAGACGCAGCAGTTATGCGGGAAGCCACCTAAAGAGGGAGCACGTAGGGTTGTGAGAGGATGAAACGGAGCGCCATCTATGTGGGAGGATACAAACAATACAAGAAACTGCAGTGTGTGGACGACGAAAAGTGCGACGCGTAACAGAGGAAGTCGCGGAGGAAAAGAATATTGGAGACAGGATAGAGAAAAGGGCGTTTGAATGTTAAATACCAAATAGAAAGAAAGCAAGAAAGAAAGAAAGAAAGAAAGAAAGAAAGAAAGAAAGAAAGAAAGAAAGAAAGAGATGGAAACACAAAACAGGACACGAATACGCCGGGTGCGATGACTTCAGGGCCATGAGCAAGGCGGCGTTTGGAGCGGTGGCCGG
Source organism: Dermacentor albipictus (assembly GCF_038994185.2). NCBI lineage: Eukaryota > Metazoa > Arthropoda > Arachnida > Ixodida > Ixodidae > Dermacentor > Dermacentor albipictus. Next base: position 35,939,545 of record NC_091830.1, on the reverse strand, counting down.
AGCAAAGGCCCTCCGTGGACCACATCGCGTAGTTTTGCATCGCCAAGTAAAGCGAGCCGCCGCTCGACGCCAGACGTACGTTCCGTATGGAGATCACGCCTTTCAAAATGGCTGAGCGTACCTTTTTCGTTTCAAACATCTCCGCCTCTCCCCCCATCCATCGCCCTCAATCTCCTTTCCCGTCGCCCCATCCACAACATCTCCATTTCCCTCCTGGTTCCACACCTTTCCTTTATATTTGTATTCCTTTAAAATCTTCGGCTTGTCTCGGATTCATCTGTTTCTTTCTCGAAGCGCACCTCCGCGCAACGCACGCCCCACATCCTCGCGGGCCGTCAGTGTGCAATTTCATCTTTGCTCATTTCCCTTGCAGGACGTTTCATTTCTTATGCGCTCTCCCGAGCGTGCGGCTTGTACGTATGCGCATGCGCGGCGGAGCATTATGGCTTGAAGCGGTGCGAGCAGAAGGAAAAGAAGAAGACACCTACCCGACGTGGGAACAGGCGCTTATTGTTTTCGGCAGGCTTTAGGGCGTGCGAGTGTGCGTGGCACATGCTCGAGAGGAATGCACGCCTTCTGTGCCGAGCGCGAGAGGTGAAAGACCTGGATTCCGCATGCACCGACCGCTCCGCCCACCGGCCGGTTTCGAAAGTGTGCGAGGCAGAAGTCGTCGGCAGACTGTTTCTATAATGCTCAAAGCGTAACTCCGACGTATGCGGAGAGGTCGACTGCGTAGCGGTAGCCCTTCTGGAACGGAAAGCTATTTACCCTAAGGGCTCAGTGGCAGCAGTAGCATTGCCGATCTCGAGGCAAGATGGCGGTTAACTGCACTTTATTTAAACTGAAAAAGTTTAAATGTATCTCACAAACTTCATGTACATTAATTCCTGGTGACATTCCATTTAAGGTGCTTCAAGCAGTAAAAACCATTTTCCAAGACTGCTCGGCCACCATAAAAACGTCTTCCTGACAGTGTAAATAATTCTTCCCAAGTTTCTTTAGCGTTCGATAAATTTTCTTTAAAAAATCAATTGGATGACAATCTGAGCGTTTCTCGAGAAGTACACGTAACACAAATGCACTAACCACGCCACATCAAGGCACCGTTTGAAATGGTAATGCAATTAGATAACATGCCTCTTAGATTAAAGAAACATTTAAGGTCCTCGGCTAACAAGCCACAACATAACATTCGCTCTAATTACCGTGAAAAAATTTTTTCTTGAGAAAAGTGGCATTGCAGGGTAGCCTTCACGACTCCATAGGTGGATTCGCGAGAGACTTGGAAGAAACAGCAAGATCGTATAGGTACCGCTAATCTCTATTTTTTTCCAATCTTGTAGCAAGGGAATCGAAGCAACGACCGCGTGCTGGGCATAAAAGTAGAACGCCATCGTCCCTAAAGCACTGCAAAGTGTTCGCTGTCGACATTCGACGTAATCAACAGAGTTAATTAGCTATTGCGCTTCAATAAAGGAACAGGAGGACACCTGAAAGTCGATCGCCTGTGCTCAGTGATACAAGCTTAAGGATGGCTATGCGCCTGAGAGATTTCCACCAATGACGTCACGCTGCGGCCTTGCGCTCGCTCGATGCGTCAACTCACCGCGGGCTGCCTGTTTAATAATTCAAACGCCCTCTGCCTCGCATCGTTAACTCCTCTTGGAACAAAAGAGGGCGACGTCGAACTTGGCATTGACGCCTGCAGGCTACGTCAGGGGGCGCAGTGTTAGCCTTGTCGGTAGACGGCGGGGTATGCCAGTGTCGTCATTACCAGCGGTGAACGTTACTGCCTGTAACAGCCATGACGATTGTCAAGTAAAACAGTTCTCTCATTGTTACGCAAAATGACTGAGCTCAACGCCGTAAACCCGAGTCCAAGCACAATGTGGCACCAAAGAAAACTAAAACTGGTTGTCCTTCATTACGCTGACCATGGAGTGTACATTCGTAAAAAAAATTAGGTTGTATGTGAAGTATCAATTAATTAGTATAATCAGTAATTTCTAATTGGCTTTCTGCGCTATCCACAAGTAAAGCTTTGTCGCAGCCAGTCAAAAAACGCTGCTATTGGTTTCTGCGTTAAGATTCCAGCGCTAAAAAAAAAGAATTTCGAGGGAACACAGGGAAAGATAGAAAATGGTACTTTGGGCACTTGTGGGACTAATGGTGATGATGACGATGATGGTCGCTAGTGACGATAGCCTCAGTGCTATCATCAAGCCTGCCCGAACTAATTAAGTTTTCTTTTATTACAGCAATCTAGCATTATCCCAATCTCTACTTCGTAATGTTACCCATGCCTATGACGACCTCATCCCAATCGTTTCTTCCTTATCCTCGCCGTTTAACGCTCCCATCAGCTCTGAACGAAAGTGCTTACGGAAGTGAATATTTTATGAGGTTCTGGCTGAGAGGGATATCTTCGTACTCAGTCAGAATGCGTTGAGTTGTCTCCAGATTTGTTCTTCGGCAGACAGAAACCTCCCCCAGTTACTAGTGTTCACTCCTGCGTGTCCTTTCGCTCAGGCATCCAGCCCGCTCCTACGAAAGCAAGACAATGCGTTCTGCGCTGTCTCACAAATTTTCGTACCTCTCCTTTGTTGTACATGTAACGTGTTGCATGGACATTTTTCTTTTATTTCCGCGCTTTCCATCCAATTCATCGTTGTTCCTTCACTTTCATTTTTAGTGACTCTGGGGTGTCTACTTGCACCACCAGTTACCCTGTACCTTGTCACCAGCTTTCTCGTACAATTTTTCTCACATCTCCTTTGTTGTACCTGCCACGTGGTAGATGGACACTTTTCTTTATTTGTTACCATGCTTGCATCCAATCTGGCCTTTCTGTTTCCCTCACTTTCCTTTAAGTGACCATGTGTGTCTACTGTAACTTGTCCACAGCTTTCTGGTAATAATGTTTGCACGACGCTTTTCGACCCCTTCTTCTATAGCGGGAAAGTCACTGTGTTAGCGATGAGTCATTTCAACATTTAGATTCGTTTCGATACTCCATTTCCTTGCTTTCCGTTGCTATTCAGGAGGCGTCGCAAGAAAGCTGGAGGAGGGGACTGCCGAGAGAGAGAAGAGAGAGAGTGAGAGCTGTGGATATCATCTATTAAGTTCGCTCAGGTCCCATATGGTAACGTCCCGTAATTGAAGGGCTTCATTGATTGTCATCGACACCAGCCGGCGGCAAGTCAGAGGGGACATCAGAAGCGGGAGTATCTCCTCTCGGCGGAACCTTGAAAGAGAAAGCGCTTTCAGCGCCCCCACCCGAACGGCATCGTATCTCCCTTCACGCCTTTCGCTCGCCACGCACGAGCGGCTTTTGTTTTTCTCTCGTCTTCGTCTGTTCGGCGGCGCAGGTCGCAGCTGCGCGTTGCGCTTCGAGAAAAACGTGGCGGCGAATTCGTGCGCTGTCCTCCGCTTCGTATTGCTTTGTGTCCTCTGTTTCTTTTTTAACCGCGGCACGCCGCTTTGAACGATTGCCCGATAAACAGCCATGCGTTTGTGTGTGTGTGCGCGTGCTTGTGTGGCACTCCAAATCCCACCGACTCGCCCGTTTGCTCTCTTGCCTGGCTGCCTGCCTGCTTCGCCGTGAATCTCAATACAAGAAGTCCTCTCAGGCTCGGGATCATGTGCGCTACGCCCCGAGATAGCTCTCTCTCTCTCTCAGTTCAGCCTCATTTCGCTACACCATTCTTTTTAGCTTGCTTGTTTTGTTTTCCGAAGCGACGACGTCTGCGTCGACGCGAGGACAACGGCGTCGGAGAGCCGACTGCCGCTACGCGGCGCGACACTCTAAATCCCCGAGGAATTCGCTCACAGAACTTGCGGTTGCGAGAATCGCTGGAAGGGCTTTATTCGCGCACGTACACAGAATTAATACAGTCTCGTGAGCCCTTTCGCGCTTTCTTCGTTTCCTTCAATGTAACGATATATACGAATCGGCGCGTCGCTGATTACAGATTCCACGCTGTCGCTCAAGCAGCGCGATTGCGTCAGCAGGTTTGCGGTGACCGACACTAAGTCTTGTCGCGGCCGAGAATTGTCGATTTAATGCTGCGCAAAATGTGCGAGAGTTTAAGTTATCCCGCCGAGTTAAATTGTGCTGGGGGGGGCGGGGATTGCTTTCGTTGTGGATTTTTGGAATCCTCACTTTCATTGAAATTAGCCTATATTACATAACTTTTCGAGCCCGGACTACAGCATAAATGAAATAGTGAATTAATGTAGTAAACTTAGTTGAGCTTATTTGTTGAGCTTAATTTGAGCCCAATTCAGCCGCAAATTTATCGGTACTTGCATATTAAAAGATTACAGGCGAATAGGCAGGACGACACCTTAATATTTGCTGAAAATACCGTACTTCATAAATATGTATATATATATATATATATATATATATAGAGAGAGAGAGAGAGAGAGAGAATGAGAGAGAAACAAAGACCGTTGCAGTGACCAGAACGTGGAAATTAAATGTTAGTCTCTACGTGCGCCTGCACTTTTTCTATTTATTATACACCGGATCCGAAGTACTACTGCTGCGATATATATATATATATATATATATATATATATATATATATATATAACTGCATCGGACAGGCAAACTTGTGAAGCTTAGGAAGGTGCACTTGCCTTCGTCAGAGGCTACAACACAGGTGTACTTAAAGTACAACCCATTAAACTGAGGTGCATGTTTGGTTCATTCAAGCTTAATCTGAGCACACGCCAAAGCACAGCCAAAGCACAAGCTAAAGTATACAACCGTGCTATATATGCAGATGCAGATGGCGGCTTAGCGCACATTAGCTGAGCTCGCTCTTTTTTTGGACGATCGGATTTAAATAAGCCTGGCACGAACGAGCTGACCAGAAACACATACCAACCTGTGCGTCAGATGATGAAAAACGTAGCACCGCCAATAAAAAGTGCAAGCGCGGCTCATTTACGCCATGCGTGAATATCAAAAAGCGGATTACCGATTGCGGAGACTCGGTGCTAATGACACACAAGGCGCCCGAGGCGCCCCCTTCGCTACACCTCTTTTTATTTCAGCGAAACAGCTGGACTGCTCAGGTATTTAAACAAGGAACTGCTGCGGTCGCCCAGTGGTTATGGCTTTGCGCTTCTGAGCTGGAGGCCAAGGCTTCTATCCGGGCCTTGGTGGCCGCATTTCAGTGGGTAGCAAAATGCAAAGACACTCGCACACTCCAGTTTTCATATGCACGCTAAAGAATGCCAGGTGTTCCAAATAAGTCCGGAGAGAGAGAGAGAGAGAGAAAGAAAGCAGGGACAGCAAAGGAAGATAGGACAACCAGAAGAGCACCCGGTTTGCTACCCTACACTGGGGGTGGGGGAAAGTGTAATAGAAAGAAAGAAAAGGGAGAGAGTAAGCATACTGAGTCCGTGTGGGAGGGACACTATGTAAAGGGACACTATAAACGGTCTCTGAAGCCAGTGCGCTTCAAGCATTGTACTAGTGCACGAATTGTTTTTCGTTCCAGTGACGGGTGTGGCCATGGTCCGAGTAGCTTTGACTCAGTGGACGGTCTTGAGTCCAGTTGGTGTAAAGTTGCTCGCAGAGAGAGGCGTTGTACATCGTAAGATCAGACCGGAATGCACCCACTATACTGCCGGTCTCACAATATCGTGGTCGTTCTCGCGCGTAAAACGCTAAAGTTTGGTTTGATTTAGTCTATTTAGGAAGTTAAATAAGTACTGACACATGTTTCCGAAGTGGTACAAGACTCTTGTCCCACGCTTCTCGCACACACAACTATTACACGCAGCGAGTATGAAGACTGTCAAAACGTACTATTTCAATTTGGTATCAAATTTGGTTTCAGAACACCGGAGCCATAGAGTTTTCGACATGATCGTGACGTCATGAGACGGAGCAAAATTTGCTGACGTCACGCAGCAATAAGGCTAGAGATGATGACGTTGCTAAAAAAATACAGAAATGCGTGCTGCGCTCGTTTATTCTGATGGCACTCACATGTGGCAGCCGCTGCGATCACGTGATCGGAGCGGGCCGGCGTGTCATGACGTCATGACGCAGCCACCCCCGGGTGCCGAAAGAAAAACTGCTTCGAATGAAAAGCAAGTGCTAAGCTAAATTTGGCATTCTTTGTTTAGTTTTTTTACGTTTTTGGATCGTTTTCGTAAATTTATGTAACACAGAGACACATAAAAAAACGACAAATGGGTACGCCCTATGAGTACTATCAAAGCGAGAGTATACTGACTTCTACGTACGAACTTGTAAACACCGATGACTTTGTTTGCGTTGTTAACAGCAGTGGCCGAAATGCAATTAGAGACAAGGGTTCCGCGATGTCTAAACTTACGACAGCTACTGCGAACCCCTCCCATCACATTCCCTTAATTCTCCCCAACCAACTGAATTAAGGACTCGGCATAAACTCCAAGAGAAAAGGCGAGTTCCAAAATGTGCGAAATGGAACCAGTCAACGGCTAGAACATTAGTGCTTAACGGATACTGCTGCACTTTCTCTATATCTATAAACTTCAGACAATGTCCCAAGTGCTTGCGAATACAGAGGTGCATATCCTATCAATATAGGCTAGCTGATTATACATCTCAATAGCGTTCATTTCAATGAAAGAGATGGACGTTGAATATAAATACGAGCAAGTTGACACACGACGAGGGTAGCTATATGACCTTGTTTGGTAAGTATCCTTCGAATTTCTTGAAACGAAGGCAGGATGAGATGGATATAGATGGCACATGAGACAACACAGAGTGCTCTGTGTTGCTCCATGTGCAAACACATTAGAAGACGAAAAACGGCGACGATGGCCAAGAAGACATTGCAATTATAGGTAATGTCCAATAACGAAGTGATGCTTATAGCGTTTATCTTGAGTCGTCGGAAGATCGCCGACAGCACGTCTCACTAAACATTATCTCTCGGTGAAAGATACTTCAGTAAAGCAAAAAAAAAATGGTTCACACTAACTTCCATTCTGCGGAATACGTTCTGGTGACATCGACCAAAGGGGTTTTGTGCGCCGCTCAAATTCAATTCTGCCGCTACGCCACTTTTTCCGCCAACGACGCAATTCTCTTAGAACGTTTTTTTTTAGTTCTCCAAATACAGGAATGCTCCAGAGAAAAAAAGAAAAGAGAAACTGGAGGAAGAGTCTAAAGGAAATAGTAAAGAAGAACTGGACGCGCAATACCTCACTCCATCTTTCCGTCATGTTTATAACCACTTCACTTTTTCCCCCGAGGCCAAGTTATGTCCTCTTCAGCACCAACGCAATTTACTCAGTGTTGTTTATTTTTTCGTTTGGTCGGTTTCGAAAACAAATAGTACTGCAGTATAAGAACGAGGGGGAAGTCTAACTGCGGCGAGAGCAAAAATCAGAGAAAGCGCTATTCTGTTGTGTACAAAAAAAAGGGGGAAAAAAAGAAAGTTGTTTCGCTGACAAACGTTTTTCACTCATTTGCCTTCCTTCGCCTTCCCTTTCCCAAACGCAGCGACGAAAAGGCACAGTGAGCGCGCACACACTTGGTCATGTTCTTACGTGCGTACGCATTCGCCCCACAAAAACACATACGCGTGAACACATAAAAACTCGAACACAACTCGCACGCCAGCTCGCACGAACGCACGCATTAACTCCACCCCACCCCCCTCCCCACAAACAAAAAGCACGCGTACACAGTCAAAACATACACATTCGCAAGCACCCACAATCACACAAACCAGCACATTCACACGCAAGTATACAAAAACACAAATACTACATCTACACACACACGCACGCACGCACGCACGCACACGCACACACACACATACACACACACACAAGCACGCACACACACACACACACACATTCCCATACAAACAGGCGCACACACATACATTGACACAAATGCGCGCAGTAATATACGCCTTCCGTGAGCTTCGCGATTTCATTTCCTGCCACTTTCTTTTCTCGCTCCGGCGTGTGTTTACACAGCTTGTAGTGCAAACCCTCTCCTAGCGCAGTAGCTCGGCACGCATGACTTCGTCGCAGGACTTTTGTGTATCGCAGTCTACAACAACACCCCGCGATTTTCACAGAAGAAAGGCTCTCCCTCACCTGTTTTGCGTGGAGGCGTATTTGGCGAAGAGGGGGAGGACTGGAACGGCTGCGGGGCTGTGTTTATAGCGCGCGACGTTTAGTGTTCACTTTAGTTTTACTTCTGCTTTTCCACGCCGTTGCAGACGGCCGAGACCGGACAACGCAAAAGCAAACACAGCCACGCTCGGCGCGGTCCCTTTTGAACTGCTTGTCTTCCATGTCAGTGCCCACTGCGCCTATATTATACCTTCCAAAGGACGCCGCGTTTTGGTGAAACCCGTTTACCACTTCGCTTTAGTTGTTTTTCGCGTCGTTCCGTTCGCGTTCACTTGGTCTTATTTGGTCAGCGTCAGAGACCCGGCCTACTCGGCTGTTGATTCCGACAGGCACGGCGACTCTGCAAAGTGCTGACGCAGAGTGTAGTACAAGTCGCTGTGTCTTCGGAACTTGGCTGGACGCAATTGCCTCGGTGCTTCTAAACTAATCGACACAGGCAGTGTGCCCCCCCTCCTCCCCACATCTCCCTTCCCCAACCCCCTGAGGATATGTGTATACGCAACTTCGGTGTCGGTTTCCCCGACTTCGATCCGTTTGCCAGTGGCTAGGGACAGACCCGAAGGGAAAGCCGTGGAAGAGACGGGAGGACTCTCCACGCTGAAGAGCTCGTCTGCCCAGCCTGCGTTCAACGCCAGAGCGCGCATTACTGGGATGATATCCGGCTTGCGAGCAAGGACACAGTGTCGGTGACAGACTTGTTGCTAATGCCGATTTCTTTCGCAGGATCCTACAATCCCACCGGCGGTGTAACTTCAACCTTCGTCGTCCGCTACGGCCATGTAACGCTAAACAGACGGGATGGAAACCGATAGATGAATCGAGCACCATTCTATAAAAGTCGCATCATCTGTCCCTTGTCTCCCCGCCTGTTTTACTGTGCATCTAGCCACGGATTCGTAGCAACACAGATCCTCTCCCACCCCCCCGCCTCCCCCCCAATTTTATCAAACGAGAATATGTACTTAAAGCAGACTTCTGGGAAAACTAACACGCTTTAGTTAATGGAATAAAGTAGTTGTATATGACCGCAGGCGCCTTACGAGACTACTGCAACTGTAGGCGTGCACTAGCATGGAATATCTGCAAGTGCAAAGGACACCAGGGTTGCGCGCTGTTTGTTGGAACATGTAGGTTCGTAGTTCGCTCCCCGCATTAGCTATATAAAACATACACAGCGCAATGTTTTCAAAGTTTGCAAAACAAACGCACAGGCGACTGTGCCTTTGTTATATTGACTATACATCATATATTGACTGGAAATATTAGAAGCCAAAATACTGTGTCCTGTGCGAAAGCAAACTAAATCTATAATCGGAAATGACGCAACATGCAGGTGAAGAGGAACCGAACGGGCAAGAAAGGAAAAGAGAGAAAAAAAGAAGGAAAGATCCAGAAGAAGGAGCAACAATTATCGCTGAAAGACATCACAAGGACAAAATATTTGCGAAGCTACGACACAAGGACAAAATATTTCCCCAAAGGCAGGACGTAGAAGTGTCGCTGCGACGAAAACATCTGCGACGGTGCCTCCAAACCTACTTACGCAACGTTTGCCGTTCCTTCGCCACAACAGAACTTGTATCCAGACCCACATCCAACGTTTTCTATTTTACTTCCGCTTCGTTCCAGCCCCCCGCTTCTTTCCGCTCACGTTCCCTCAAAACACCCTTAGCGGTGGCCGAACATTCCGACTAATGCTTCGGGCCACTTGTCCCATCATACCTCTAGGTGTCTTTTTCCTTTCTCTGTCTCTCTTTCCTGCAGACAAGTTCCTCCTGCGATGCTTCCGTCGGCTTCCCCGCACTACAGCGAGAGAGTAGCTGAACACTCGCGCACAACATAGCCACGGGGCGTTCTCCTATAAAAACATACACCTACGCCACGCAATTGGTTTCTTTCTATAGCAACCACTCGCGGACATGCGAACATACACACTCACACCCGCGCAGTTACGCAGGACCGGCGCTCCACGCACTACGGTCGCGCGAAGAAGCATCCTGCCCGCCCCTGGAAGAATGCTTTCCCCGCCCGACTTTGGACCATTAGCCCGTCATGTAAGGGAAAACCTGTACACGCAGCGCCACCTACAGGGAGCTTCCCGGCGCACGAGTGAGGGCAGTAGGCGCTTGTACCGACTTAGTATGGTCCAACTTAGTATGTTTTGTTGGAATCTCATTAAACACCATATTGGCGTTCCCTTTCGTGTCGATCGCTAATGTATGCACACAAGCGAAATTTGGCGCTTCTTTGGTAGCTAAACTTGGTATGGCTGCCAAAGAGGCGCCAAACATCGCTTGTGAGCATACGTTCGTGATCGACATGAAAGGGGACGTCAATCTGGTGTTTAATGGGATTCCAACGAAACACACTGAAGCAGCTCAGCCCAGTCAACCCGGGTAATGCTTTGAGAACTCTATTTTCACATCTGTCACGAAAAAGAAAGAAATACAGAAATTATGGAAACCTGTTATTGAACGAAAGCTGAACATTCCTTTTCTTTACTTTTTTTAAATTTCGATCCATCCTACACTGACGCAAACGCGACGTCACAGTTTTCAATGCGTTTTCACGCATTTGAGACGTCCTACGGAATGGAACTTCCAGAAAAATTGCGAGGTTGGCTGTTCCCTAACTTAAAAAAAACCGATGAAATCATTTTTATTAAAACAACAAGGAATGAAGAGCCGGACGCCCTAATCGCCGATCTATCACGCGTCGTTCACGCTTTACAAGTTTCTTGCCCGCCATGCAGACTCGGAGATCGGTGACGTCTGTGCACGCACGCGTCACGGAGGCTATGCAGCAAGCAATACTATACAGTACGAGTACGGCGCTCTGCGCATCACGTAGAAGTACACTGTAAAATAATTTACACCCTTAAAAGTGATAAAGGGTGTAAATGCGTCTATAACTCACACCCTTGGGGTGTCAGTTATATAACTCACACCCTAAGTGTGTGAGCTATAGACGCATTTACACCCTTTTTCACTTTTGAGGGTGTAAATTGTCTGACACCCTACGGGTGTGAGTTATAGACGCATTTACACCCTTTATCACTTTTAAGGGTGTAAATTATTTTACAGTGTACTCGTCGTTGAGAAGACGAAACGGTCTGATCGACGATTGCCTCCTGCTGAGGCAATATACGAGTTGAGAGACGAATGAATGACCGAAGAGTGCTCACATTTTCTTTATTATTTTTTCCCGCCGTGTGCAATTGCCAGCTGTAATGAAAGCCTTTACACACACGCTTGTGATGTAAGAGCCCCTGTCAGGCCAAATGGCCTTTAGCTCTTGTTTCCTCTTTCTGTAATGAAGAAAGGAAATAAACTTCAAACTATGTATGCTTAAAAAACTATGAAGAACAACAGCACCGTGCAGCCGGGTGATTGCACTGGGGCGTGGAAAGACGTCGCGATGACGCCGGTAGCGTCGCCTAGGCGAAACAGGGCCCGCATTTATTTCCTGCGATCGTGCGTGACGTGAAGCGTCCTACCATCGATGAAACACCATGAGTAGGGGGTATCGACATTCACTATCTCACCGTCAGGTGAACGACGAAAAAACACAATCAGAACCCAATCCATTGCGGAACAAGCGTGCGCGCTATCAGTTGTTTAGATAGATGAATAGAAGAGATTGCCGGAAATTGCCGACATAGATAGGACGCGGGTTCAGCTGAATCACGGACACGGTTAACTGGAGATCTAACATGAGGTCTTCGCCGTTGGAGTAGACCTAAGTGCGCTGATAATGTTGGCGTCGAATTGATAATGGGTGATAACGTACAATGAAAAAAAAAATGAAAACTGGAACAGCAATGTTGTAATTCGTATTTTTCGGTAGATTGGCTACACGAGTACGCGCACTGAAATGCTGGCTAAGAAGCGAATGCGTTGGCGACGATTGCATCACTTTTTTTTTCTGACGCCTCACTCTATGCCAACGGGAATGAACGGCGTTCCCGCACGGGCTAAGAAACGTGTAGTTTCTAGAATTCGATACGGTAGGGTGCCCAGCCGTGTTAATTGCACTGAGTCGTTTATTCACACTAGGACCTACATCCTTCCGCTGCAGGACGTATGCTGTAAACGCCCACTTAGAAAACAAAGAAGAACGCCTGCAAATTGCCTTAATAACCCAGTTGAATGAACGAAAGAAAAAGAAAGGAGACATTCCTAAACTGCGGGTCACACAACACAACGTCGTTATTCCAGCCCACTGCGTCAACATAATTATTTTTTATACGGGGTTAGCACGACGTTGATTGGTGTTTTACTTCGCTCATTATACGACGTGTCTGTGTGCACATGTGCGAACGTGTGTGTGTCTGTCAGTGTGTTTATATCTTTGTGTTAGTGTTGTTCATCTGCGTGTGGGTTATTGTGTGTCTGAGTAGGAGCGCAAGTGCTGCATTCAGGAAACCGTGACCACTAATAGTAGCTACAGTCGGTGTTGGCACATGGCACCGGTAGTTCGTCGACGTCCAGTGCCAGGCTTAGTAGCATTACGCGCCAAATATAGAAGACGCTAGACGTTCAGTGGCCCTTCGGCCAATCCATCAATCGAACGGTTCATTTGAGCTCCAAGATAAAACACGAAGCTAAGGGCTTCTCATCTTGACGGGGCTTCAAGCCGCAAGTCGAAACAAAGTCAACGAAATCGTAAAACATGTCACACAAGATGTTCCCTGCGAACAAAGCTGTACATACCATCACGTGACGCATCGCGACGCTTTCTATACGCATGTGCTTATCTCGCACCATAGCGCAGAGCTTCCCACTAATTGCTGCAGTAAGCGAAGCACAGCAACCCTTCTACCCGAAGCCCCGTCTTTGCATACCTATTATGCTAATGAGGCACAATTTAAATTTGCCGCCTTTGCTAGTTCCGGCGCCCCGTAAAGCATAGGGTCAGCTGCGAAACGGTCGGAACGTGATGTGTTCATGCAAATCAGCCAGTCACCTCGCGCAACGCATCTTCTTAAGTGCCTCGGCAGTGGTAGACTTATATTTCAAGACCCCCGCCAGACGAAGCCAAGGTTCCAGCTAGAAAAAAAAAAACTGTCCGCGACACAAGAGGGTATCGCGTATTGCCCTTTTCCGTTACGTATGTCGACCGCTTAGCCTCAGATATACACAGTGCCCTCGTTCTGAAGCACTTATAACTCGATGGCGTTCAATTGCAGTGTTCTGTCCTTGCAACATCTACTCTTTCTTAAGGTCGTCCTCGTTCTGTCCGTTCTCATACATACGTACACTTTCCACTCAACATAACGAAATCGCTTCATTCGAAAAATCCCTTTATTCGAAGTTTTTTGCGATCCCAGACACAGCAGCTGGCGCATTTCAGAGTGGATTATTGGAAATCCCGTGGTGGCCGTACTACGCTTAGTGCGAAGCGCGGAGCGGCAAATCGCCTCGCGTGACCGGTTGGTATGTAGCGAATATGCGGTGGCTACTCTCAGCGATTAGCTCAGTGGCTATAGCTGTGCGTCGCCGAGAACGAGGTCTCGGATTCGATTCCGCGGCCACGGTGGCCGCATTCCGACGAGAACGGAATGCAAAAAAAATGGCTGTGGCTTAGCTAAGGTTAAGCCCAGGATGCGAAGCATACTAGCCTTTATTTTAACGCGACAGCGTTAAGGAGCTCGTGTCGCAGAAAAGCCGGTGTCGTCGGGGTCGGCTCAGGCGTGCGGCGCTTGCTCAGGCGCACATTTCGTTGTCGCGCCGAACGCTGCGTTGCTCGACGCTCACCGCGTCCGATGCGGAACGCGTAGTCGCTGCGCCGTAGCAAAGCCACCTAGAAACAGTCTCTGTAGCACGCCGCAACCTTCGCTTCTCATTCCAACGAGCAGCTCTGTCTCCAGGAGGCATCTCGCCTCGTGAGTGTCTAGCAGAGGCAAGCGCAGCTGCTTATATACCGCCGCGACGCCGCGAGCGACGGCGCGAGTTGGAGCCCCGTTTCTCCTCTGTCGTGACGTCACGGTATCACGTGGTTTCAAGGCGACACCGCCGCGCCTGAGGAGCTGGGTTGAGCTCTCGTAATATGCTTCGCATAAAAAAAAACGCCCTTGTAACGTGGGTTGGTTGCACGTTAAAGAACCCCAAGTGATCGAAGATAATCCTTAGACTCCCACTATACGGGGTACCTCGCAACCAGATTGTGTTTTGGAACGTAAAACCCGAGAATTTAACTAAATTCATTGCGCGGCGGCCTCTTCGTATCAACCTGGAGAGACACAGAGCGATGCCATCCGCGATGTGGCAGCAGTGCGTTCACGGCCCCAGAGAACTTCCGGTCAGCCATTTTCGAGAGTCCAGTTAGCCAAGAAAAAAATGGCTGTGGCTTAGGTAAGGTTAAGCCCAGGATGCGAAGCATACTAGCCTTTATTTTAGTTGTTGAACCACTGTTTAGCCTGGTGAACTGCTGTTGCTTGGCTATATTTGGTTCGGCTAGACGAAGAAACAACTCATGCATTACTTCTTCGCCTTCAAGAGTGGAACGCGACAGCGTTCCCGTCGACCCGCCAAGGGGTGTAAGACAATGGGCTACAGGGCAGCGACTACGCGCCCCGCATTGGACGCGGTGAGCGTCGAGCAAAGCAGCGTTCGGCGCGGCAACGAAATGTGCGCCTGAGCAAGAGACGCACGCCTTAGAAACAGCGCGTTTCTAAGGCAACACCGCATTCACTAGAGGCGCTTTTGTACCGCTTTGAAGCGTTGTACTCGTGGCTCAGTGGTAGCGTCTCCGTCCCACACTCCGGAGACCCTGGTTCGATTCCCACCCAGCCCGTCTTGCAAGAGTTGAGCCAAAGCCACTTCTCCTCTGTCGTGACGTCACGGTGTCACGTGATTTCATGGTCACCGCCGCGCCTGAGGAGCTGGGTTGAGCCCTCGTAATATGCTTCGCATAAAAAGAAGTATTTTGCCGCATAGTATACTGTAGGCCCATATTCTTGATGTTTTCAGATATAAAGAACGTGCCACACGCGTCGAACTCAGGTGTGGGCTTTTTTTTTTTGTTGTTGCATTAACAATACAATTCGTGTTCAAACACTCCAACTTTCCAACAGAACTGGTGCCACCAGCAGGGTCGTGTAAGTTTGTAGGCTCCTGTAACTTGTGTTGCTCCTGAGGGCTAAACTGGAAGTCTTCCGGGGATTCTGCAAGCATGAAAAGGGCGCGTTGGGGCCGCTCCTTGAGGCTAGCCGTATCGTGGGATGAATTATGGCAGCCGGCGAGGCGTCTACTCACAGGCGCCAGTGGTCGTTTAGTGGTGTATCGCAAGCCTCTATATATGGGGTTTTACGTGCCAAAACCACTTTCTGATTATGAGGCACGCCGTAGTGGGGGACTCCGGAAATTTTTACCACCTCTGGTTCTTTAACGTGCACCTAAATCTAAGTACACGGGTGTTTTCGCATTTCGCCCCCATCGAAATGCGGCCGCCATGGCCGGTATTCGATCCCGCGACCTCGTGCTCAGCAGCCCAACACCATAGCCACTGAGCAACCACGGCGGGTATCGCAAGCCTCTATGGTTGCGTTGTTTCAATATGTGCTTGGAGATCCAACACAGTTGGTCTGCGTGTCCCACATTTTTTTTTTATGACTCTTTAAAAGCACCTCCGCTTACAACGAAATGCGGCTTATAACGACTGCTATTCCTGCCCCGATGAATTTGTTACATAACCAGTACTTACTGTTTTCATCTACTCCGTGCGTCGCAATCTTCCTAACGTATGCCACCGCCTCCGAGATCAGGTGCCGCGTAATATCAGAGGGCAGAGTGCCTCTGGGTTGATCTGCCTAAATTCATCTGCTATTCTGTACAGTATGGTGCGTTAAGGCTTAAAATGGGGCTTCTATGCATGATGCAACCTCTCTAGTTTCTTATAAAATCTCCTTGCGCCCGTTATAGATAGCTAAGATCCTCAATTTACGCTTGCTAAACTCGGCGGAATAATGTCAAAATTCTAAAAGGGCTTTAGGTCCGGGGACACATTGCGAAGAGTTGTCTAATAAATGTCAAAGAGATACCACGAGACTACTCACCGATGAAACCATCTACTTCAAGAAAAAAATAAGCACAATAAGAACGTTTTTCTAGGTGGGTCCATTTACTATTAACGCACTACGCTGGAAAAGCGTCATCCATAAATCAGTCGCCCCCTTTTCTTTACGGTACGCCTCGAGAATTACGTACAGTGCAGCGAAGGCTACAGCTCATGTCCACCAATCAGTAACGATAACTACATGCTCCAGAGAAGGGTGGAGTATGGCTCGCCCATTGTCTGCCGCTAATCCTTGTGTGGAAGCTTATATTCAGTCGCGGAAATAATTGCGTGCAATGCGGTGGTGGCTGTGGCTCGAGTCAACCACTCGGTTACAAGATCCGACTGCGTGCTACACACAGGAGGATGGAGCAGGACTCGCCCATTGTCTGCTACTAATCCTTCCGTGGGAAGCTTATATTTAGTCGGGGTCACTCGCACTGTGATCAGAGGCGGACAACGGAAGAGCCTCTTCCGGATCTCTTTGCCGGTCGGCTGACATAACCCTTAGCTTTCGCTGCACTGAACAGAATTGTTGAGCTGGAGTAAATCTCCGATACACCGAGAACACATGTTCCAAGCCTCACCACTACACCCTTACACCTTGTTCCATGTGTGTTCCACAAAATAAGCGGAACCTACGTGGAACTAATGCCACTGATCGACGGCTCTTCATTCGGCCGACCTTTTTGCCACTGTTACTGCATGCAACTCTCAATATCGTAACGCATCAGTCCAACTATGTAAGCAGTACAGTCTTAGCCTTGTTCCAAGTAAGTTCCACAATCAAAGCGGCACACATTTGCAAAAACGCTCTACTTCGTGGAACTTATGTGAAACGAGATTAAGAGGGCACTTCCGAGAGGCCTTGTACATTATATATTCTGCGCATTGCCTTCAATACTTCTCAATAGTAAATATGAAGAGATTACACAACACATTCGCCCAGGATGTGATGTCGGATGCATGCCGATCTGTACGAACGCAGATTAACCAAAATATTGCCGCGGGAATCTCCAGAAAACTGGCGCTAATTTGATATCGGCAGTTGCGTCGTCACAGCTAGACGATGAAAAGGAACCATGAAGTGTGTTTCCAGTGCCATGACATGACGCAGCAATTCAGGATGCTGCGTCGACGCGGCAACCTGTATATGACACTACATGTTGCACCTCGATCTCTGTATATGAGCGAAGGAAAGCAGCTTTTACCGCATCAAAGACGTGAAGACGGTTATTTTGTGCATGCTGCTTTTGTGTATAAAACAGTGACATGTAAACCAAATCGGTTTTCCTTGCGTTCGTAACGTACTAGTCGGAAATAAAAACCGGTAATAAGAACTGAGGAGGGGCAGAGGCCACTCTCAGGCGGTTGAAGCTTTTAGCCTTTGTCTCCTCAAACAGGACCTGAAATAAAATGAAATCGAATCGAATTGAAAAGTAATTATATCATTGAGCTGTCCGCATATCAGAGGAGGATCCACCGAGGGCTCCAGTAACTCGTCGATAACCAAGACGGAGATAAGGTCAACATAAAAACAAAATGAAAGGGATACGTCGAACCTTCCCACGCATCCTGTTCGAGATGTCTTTCACGGATTCAACAAAGATACTGCGCGACGCCAAAACAAAAACGGTCTCTGAAAAAAAATAAACTACAGGCGTAAGTCAACACCGCTATACGTACAAGGGCTCGCGTCGGATCACACGTGGTGCTAGGAAATCCAATTCCACGAATCGAATAGCAGTCCGCTCGTTGTCTTGCGGCGAAATGCAATGGACTCCACCTCATATCCCCCTCTCCATTTCCCTTCCCTCCCCCACCCCACCCCCCTTCAAACCAACGCCAGTACATGACACATACACATCACCGAAGACCGAAAACACCTCGTTGCTTCTCTTCGATTCCGTCTTTGTTGTTTTCAACGGCGACATTTGAAGAAGGGAAGACGTAAGAAAATCAATATTTTCATTCGAACGAATGAAGACCGTGCGGTGATAACGGAGTCAAGAATCAAACTTGCAGAAGCCACAAGCGTGCTCGATACAAGGATCGCCGTTTCTCTTCCTGTCGTGCTTTGGCTCGTTGAAAAAACAACCGCGACAGCAGATTCGAGAGAGTTGAGTCCGGTCGCCGTACGATACTGCCCGCAGTCCTTTGACAGCATTTAAAAAAACGTTTTTGGAGTGCCTCATAACACGCTAACGAATGTTCATACAATTTTAGGACATCATACCGATTTTAGACTTGGTTTCACTGCAAATATGTTGATTTTAGTGCACCCTTAGTCGTCATGGCGAAGTGCTCAGGCGGTTGTACGCAAATAAAGCTTCACTTTGGAACTACAACACTGTGACCTAAAAGAACTGAACGGTGAGCTAGCAAGGATGCTTTAGACAAAAAAAAATGTCGCTGTTACTGGCGCCAGCATTAAACATATATCTCGTTCGAACCTGGCGCCGCAATTTCTCACGCTACAGGAAAGCGGGACATAAGCCATAGCTCAGTCTATAAGGAACAGCGGATTGGCGAAATAAAATTGGTGGCACCGAAGCTTAGGCATATGCGTTATAGGTAAAGACCGGGGAATCGGAGAGATGCAGCCTCACGAAAGTCTGCACTGAAGGAACAGGTTTAATTTTCTCGGACCGAAGCGTTTGATCAATGAATCTTCCTACTGGACGGGTACTTCGCAGTCGATCTGATTGACTCACGCGATGTGACGTGGAAAAGTCTATTTCATAGAACATGAAGAAATAGACAAAAAAAAACAAGCGGTTCCGATTCCAACTTTGAAAGTACATTTAGGCGGAAAGAAATATCTTTCGCCGAGGCTACAGGATCATCTGCCTAGGCATGCTCCCTATGGCCTCTCTTCTTAACCGAGTGATTGAGCTCCGTTCATAAAAGTAAAGGAAAAAGGAGGAGGAGGGGAAATGGGAGAGGGGAGGGGAGGTAGTGTGTTAGCTAGAGAAGGAGTAGCAATATCATTACGGAACTCCAAACTCCAGCAGACACACCCAGTACACATTTTGACAACCCATGGTGAGCCGGACACTCATGAAGCCGCAGGCAAAAAGAGTCGAAAGAGAGGAATTGGGGCGAAAAGAAAAGGGAAAATGACATTCTGTTGGAAACTAAAGTTCGCGCACAATCCCAAATTTCCCTATTTCGCTGTGCAGGACAGTTACGTTCGACAGTGAATGATGGTGGACGGCTGTATTCGTGGTTCGCTAGAACGTGGCTGGATTGAAGAAAAAAAAATGGAAGCCCGAATGGAAGCTAATATGGAAGGGGAAGGAGAAGCTGGAAGCGTACCTGCAAAGCGAGAGATTGTTCTGAAAGGGAATTCCACCGTCCATAAAAGACAGATGCGTTTGCCGTTTCGTGGGCGTAGTGTTTGGGACCACGAATGTGTTCTCGCGATGCTCGTTCGAGAAGGACTATATCCGGCCGTCCGGTAACTGCGGCACAGGCCCCTGGCCAATCGCTGGCGTGCCCCGCTTTCATACACAATCTTTAATAACGCTTCAGTACCAAAGCATAGGGGGCAAGGAAAAATAAATAACTGCGCCATAACTCAGTGACTTCGACATGCCGCGCAGCTACAACGCGGCTTCTGTATGGGTTCTTGACAAGCGTTGAGAAACGCCAATATCGATGAAAGTCAGAGTGGACTTCGTCAGGTTCACTCTGACGAAGGAGCCGGGCAACAGCCGAAATGCTAGTAAAGAGTAAAGAGTAAAGAGTATATATATATATATATATATATATATATATATATATATATATATATATATATATATATATATATATATATATATATATATATATATATACTAGTCAAACGTTGCCGCCCCTATCAATAGCGGGAAAGAACAAGTGCAAGAAGAACATTATCCCAAGTGATATATTTAAAGCGCCCAATTTGGAAATATTGGCAACAAGCATTTTGCCGGTTTCTACACAACAGAAAATTGTTGAATGAATGAAACAATGTGACAAGAACTGAAATAGACACAGCAACAAGGAAGCTCACTAGCACACGCGACGTGGATATATATACGTAAAGAAGTGACAAAAAAAGAAAAAGAACGAAAGAAAAGTAACATACCACGTGCCGGCAAGTACATTACTTTCGTCAAACTTGCACGTTTTTACAGCAACTGGTTGCCGCCATTCCCGTACATTTAAACTAGTCAGCCCATACAGTCAATCGATATGCGTACAGGGACTCATGGCAGCATGTCTTTCAGACCACAGTGCGACAGTTACTTGAGTCATCTATGAATGTCAATCGCACCTACACGCATATACCGCAAAGAAGCTGAGATCCTTCTGCGGCGCTGGGTTAATTTCACGTCGAACTTAGGGCAATTACGGCGTCCTGCTCCCCATAATTCGCGCGTCACCCGCCGTGGTTGCTCAGTGGCTATGGTGTTGGGCTGATGAGCACGAGGTCGCCGGATCGAATCCCGGCCACGGCGGCCACACTTCGATAGGGGCGAAATGCAAAAACACCCGCGTGCTTAGATTTAGGTGCACGTTAAAGAACCCCGCCAGGTGGTCTAAATTTTCGGAGTCCTCCACTACGGCGTGCCTCATAATGAGAAAGTCGTTTCGGCACGTAAAACCCCCTAATTTAAAGAAATAATAATAATTCCCGCGGCTACGCGCGCACACATATCAAGTGACCCAATACGCGCATTAATGGATAAGAAAAGGGCAGATTGGGTCAGGGAACAAACGCGAGGTAATGACATCTTAGTTGAAATCAAGAAAAAGAAATTGGCATGCGCAGGACATGTAATGAGGAGGGAAGATAACCGATGGTCATCAAGGGTTACGGACTGGATCCCAAGGGAAGGGAAGCGTAGCAGGGGGCGGCAGAAGGTTAGGTGGGCGGATGAGATTCAGAAGTTTGCAGGGACAGCGTGGCCACAATTAGTACATGACCGGGGTTGTTGGAGAAATATGGGAGAGGCCTTTGCCCTGCAGTGGGCGTAACCAGGCTGATGATGATGATGATACGCGCATGCGCAGCTTCGCGCAACCGCTCGGTCTTTAACGACCACGCCGTCATGCGTGCCTCGAAGGTTGGTGAACGCGTTGATCCACTTTGCTTTCTCGAGACGCAGCGCCGTAAAGAGGTTAAACAAATAAACGCAAAAAAACAAGGACACCTCGGCGGAGAATGCCGCGCCTGTCACGTGAACAGCGCGCATTAGATAGACGGTCTGCTGCATACGATTATGGGCGTTCACCCTGCAGGGAACGTGCGCAGGTTTGTTGAGCCGCTCGGTTTCGAAGAGGTTGTGACAAACGAATTTCTCGCGGGTGTAGAGCTCTCTACAAAAACTGTCAGGAGGAAATCTACCCTTATGACGCCCATTGCTTAGGAAAATGCCATCTAGACACCGATATAAAGAGCCTGTATATGGGCACAATAAAGATTAGCCTATGGACATATGTGACCCCTATTTGCTATAGATTCCCGTATGTGTCCAATCATTTTTATGTCCATATATTCGAAATAAGACCTTACATGGCATGTATGCGGCCATATGTGACTTATATTGGTCATATATGCTCATGTCTGCCCAATTTTTAATGTGCCATTATAAAAGCCTCTTATATATAAGCACACCTGTGAAATATAATATGACTATGTCATCTGGCTGCCGTTTAAATCCATATCTGTTTCACTTGCGTGTGACGGTTCAGCCAGCGTATACGAATGGTGATTAGCACATGTGTTTGCGTAAACATAGTCCTTCTGGCTTAAAGCGACTTTGCGAATTGATCGTGTGAAATAAAATACTTCTTTGCAAATGCCAGCAACTCGCAGTGATTATACGCGCGTGCGAATTCAGAAACGACTTATTTCGTGCGTTTAGAAAAAAATATGTATAATTGGAAGTTTAGTCGTATAAAGGCAGGTAATGCGCAAAAAAATCGAACCAAGAAAACGACTGAAGTCACCAGTACGAGTAATAGGCAAATGCGTGCACTACAACTAGCATTACTATACTAAACGATCGTAGTGCCAGAGTTAACCCTAGTAAGTTTATCGGTTAGGGGGGGGGGGGGGTAGGCGGTGTAACATTCGCGGTGCTGGTCGCATTCTACGAATTCTCGACGGGAGAATCCATCCGCCCTCGGTTCCTGCAGATTCCGCCCATTTCGACCGCAACGTATACCTTCGATAGGAATTAGAGACATTTAGCGCGTCCGCTATTCCGGCAAACGGGGGCATTTTGGGCGGATAGCCCGATGGGCGGGACCATAAATGTGAGCGGCCGGAGCGGTGCCGCCGCCTGGTGTTGTGGAGCCCAAATAGACAAACACAGGGCTAAAACTGCAGTAACCTACTTTATTCTGCTTAGCTGCTGGTGCAAATTTTGGGCAGCGGCGTAATTCACAATTACACCGCTGTCAAAAATTTACACCCCAGCTAAGAAGAATAAATATAGTAATTGGCTCTGTGTTTAGGTGGTTGAGCTTTGCACCACCAGCTGGGGCCCCCAATCTGGTCACTCATGTTTACGCCCCCGCTCATCCGGCAAACCACCGGCGCTTGCTGGAATACCGGACGCACTAAAATTCTATATTAGAGACTTTTAGCGTGTCCGGTATTCCGGCAAGTGCGGGCGGTTTGCCGGATGAGCGGGGGCGTAAACATGAGCGACCAGGTTGGGGGCCCCAGCTGGTGGGGCAAAGCTCAACCACACAAACACAGAGCTAATTACTATATTCTGCTTAGCTGCTGGGTAAATATTCGACAGTGGCGTAATTGTGTTCACAATTACGCCGCTGCCGAAAATTTGCACCACTGGCGAAGCAGGATATAGTGGGTTACTGCAGTTTTAGCTCTGTGTTTGTCTGGTTGAACTCTACGCTACCAGGCGGCTGCAGCGATCTAGCTACGCCCCCGCAAATCCGGTAATCCGCCCAAACCGCTCCCGTTTACCGGAATAGCGGACAGGCTAAAAGTCTCTTTTATCGGAGAAACTCCGCTGTACAACAGACGTTCGGTATGTACGACCACAAAGCCTTTCAGCGACCCATGACGTGGCGTCGCGTAGTAAACTCCGTTAGGAAGGGGGGCGCCAACTCAAGTCAACCAGCTGTAGAATGCCAAGTGGAAAAGGCAACGAAAAGCGGTTAAACAAAAGACAAATGAGACGGAAGAACAGAAACTGGATATTTCATGGAGTTCCTTTCCGAAACCGCAGCCGTAAGCATGACGTTAAACGACCCGAATGGCGCTGCGTCTGAAGTGAGAGTAACGGCAGTTTTCGTAACAAGAAAACGCACTCCCTCCGTCGTCGTGTTTCTGGTCTGACGAGCGGCTCACGAGGCGCGTCGATGGCTGAACATCTAAAGTTAATGAAGACAGCTCGCCCAACGTAGAGAAAGAAATAACAATAAATAAATAATGGAGTGCGTTTACAGGCTCGTGCAGAAAGCAATTTTAGCCCGAAAAAAAAAAGTAACTCAACCTTAAACTAATTATCTTACTCCCGACGGCGCTCTCAAAAGGGTGCAAAAGAAAAATAGCGCTTCGGCGCGAGACTCCACTCGGGGCTCGAAATGTTATTGAATTTTAACTGCTCTTTCACTAAAGAAATAACGAAACATAAGTAAACTCCAAACGACCGATAGATCTTCCGTGGGTTCTCTTGAACCATGGCTCATATAGGCGACGGCAGATACAGAACAGCGGTGTACTACGGTTATGGTTTTTTTTAATACGTACGTACGTCTCGGAAGCGCATTCAATGGTTTCATAACTCAGCCAGGTAGTAATAAGAAATAAGACACGACAAAAAAGAAAAGGAGAGACACGGTCGGCGGAAATTCCGAGAAAACGTGATAGCCGGGAAGCACGTACGAATGTCATAGCTATTATAGCAAACCAATGCGTGTTAATGGCGATGATCAATTTAGGGTCACAAATTATCCCAGCTTACAGCCTCTGAACTCCCTCTGCCCCTCTTCCCGGTTCCGGAGACTCCGTTGCCATTACAAGTTGGCGACAGGCACGGTTAAAACAACGTAAACGATTCACTTACATACTAGCCGTGAAGTTACGATAATGTTACCTTCCTACGCTCTAGAAACGAGAAAAACAAGCTGCCATTACACGACAGATGGGGTTGCAAGGATGAACGTATATTGCATGCTGTTCACTTCCGTTAGAAATTGTGCGATGCGGGACAACATGTTCCGTGATGGCAGATGAACTGGTGATTAGCCGCGACATGCTAACAAAGGCCGTTGCCGTCTGGCTTGTCCGAGGGACGGCTCACAACCCTACAAATGCACGGGTCGAGCTGTCTTATCAAGCTGAAAACCGGTCATCAACGCGTTCTTTATCGCTGAAGGAAAAATAAGCTTCACTCGAACGAAAGCTGCAGCAGATCAGACCGAGCGAGCGTCGTTTGGTCGACCCACCTGCAACAAGCACCTGAATGCGGCCGGGTCACTTCGGCTCGGCTCGGCTCGACTTCCGACTCGACCAGCGCACGTGCGAGTTCATGTAAGACGAGGCATATGGCTCATTCCCTCCGCGACTTCTGCATGCGCGATAATACTGTTCCGAGGTGAGTTCCTGTAGATACAGAGAGGACGATGACATCTCGAGGGACCGTCACTATTTTTTCCCTCCGAAACGGAAACCCCCCTAGCCTCCAAGCAGGCGCGTTGAACCGTGACGACGCGGCTCACGGAGGACACGCTAGGCGGCGCCTTCTTCGTGGAAGCGCAGATCTTCGAACACAGTGCACGGCAGCTTTCCCGTTTAAGTCAATGACGAGCGTGTCGGATTGGACCCAGTACGCTTGGGGGACCACGCTGGCCGGGCTAACCTCCGCCGTGTCCCAAACCTACTGTTTCTTTCTCAGAATGCGCACAGCCCCTCTTGGATTACGACCCATGAAGAGGTCGGTGGACTGAGGCTTTTTTTATTGTTATTGTTATTTGTTGCTTCCTTTCAGAAGGAATGCTTTCTTTGAGGGCGACTTTCTAAGCGAACCTTCCTGGAGGGTTTGCTAACCGTGGCTGGTGCTGATGCTGTATGCGGTAGCCTCATCTATTCAACACTTTCACACGTGCCGGCGGCCTCCGCTATCCTCTATTCGGAATTGCACACTGAAACGCCAAGTGGTTCCAAAACAATGTCAGTGTTATAAAATAAGTGAAAGCACACGTATTGAGGATAAAGAGAACTATTTACATGTATACAGTCTAAAGGATCTACATCCTTAAGGGTGCTTACTTGTCCCATGGGTAACAGCCCTATCGTTAGGGGTCAAAACCATTTTATAACGCAGGACAACGGAGCTCTAACTAGATCTGCGAATAGAAAAGAACTATGGTTGAAAATTGTGTAATAATTCTCTCAGCCTCGGGCGCAGACAGAATTTAAGACAGAATTTGACAGCGATAGATTTGAAAGTTAACTTAATGAACTTTTATTGTCCTCTGCCAAAGCTATCATCATTTCTTACTTGCCAGAAAAAGTAGGCAAACAAAATACCATCATAAGGCCACACCAACAATTTGACATTATCCTTTAAGCGCGAGGTGGTTGGCCATGGGACCGCCGAAGACCCTTCATACATCCATGAAAGTGTAAAAATTTCATGACCATCCTTTCCATCGAAATCTAAACTTGTTCGTGGAAACAAGTATTGCAGTAAAATTACTTATTTAGGGTGCATTGACGCGTGTTTAAGAATTTGCTCACAATTAAGAAAGTCTGAAGTTCGATTTTTTTGCGCGAGAGAGAACGAAGTTGAATATGTCATGTTAGTGCTCATTTATGAGAATAACAGCTGTTAATTTGCTGCTTTTAGTTTGGGCGCACATCCGATCGCATGTATCCTGTTTCACCAGTGTTTCACGCCTTCGGCAATTGTGCTGGCACAGCGTTTCACATACACGCACGACATGTACTTCGAGCTGTAACTTTCACAAAGTCCCGAACTTCGGGTGTGACATGCAAGTATGAATGACAAGACGTAAGCACGAATGAGTTCGTCCCGAATGAGTTCCAACTAAAGTCCAGCTTTCCGGTCGTCCCTGCCTCCTCATTCCTTTCATCGTGTGGCCGGAAATCGAAAGCAGAAGTCTCGGGGCGCTTCCAGACGACAGTGTTCGGTCGACCGTACCGGACGAAACAAGCGCTCCGAGATGCGTTTTGATGGCACGTCTTTTCCGAGGCTGAAATCATCTCTATAGTGACTGGGCGATCCAAGCAGCGTCTTGCAAAACTGCGCGGTTTTACGCACGCGAGAGACAAAACAGCGTCGGCCTTGTGGTTGTTGTTGTTGTAGGCTCCGAGCCAGGGAGTTTGAGACGCGCTTGCACCGCAGCTGACGCAGTCGTTCTCGGTGGTTTCCCGTTACGTACGCCAGCCCTTGTGTCTGCGCGTACTCCGAGATGCGAAAGGCATCCGGAACGAAGCGTGTTTGTTTTGCAAGTCGAAATGGTCGGGCAATGCTTTTTTTTTATTCCTTTGCGCTAGAAGAAACCGGAGGACCAAGACACAGAAGAAAGATATGCTTGCGCATGCAATCACGAACACTTCCTTCCGAATTCAACGGAGTCGTGGATACAGTGACGTAAACAAGGCCTGACTGTAAGAAGTATACGATTGCGCGTGTCGTTTGACTAACCGATTTGGATGAAATTGGGAATTTTCGAAACTCGTGCGTCGCAGGCTTCACCGCATTGATAAATTGTTCAGCGATGGAAGGATGACACTTCGAGGTGATACGAAAAACGTCCCGTCAATAAAACACTTTCATGAGACAGGCTTAAACGGTGAATATAGGAGAAGAAGAAGAAGAAAACATAGGAACAGCAGCGGATCAGTCAACTGATCAATCAAAATTAAATTCACAGTATCAGGAATGCATCGCACACTCAAAGGAAGCAGAAACTTGTTATCTGCCTTCGTCATGCACGCCGGTTTATTGAAACTAAAGACAAAACGAATGCGACAGGTGACTTCGCCTTAATAAAAGAGGAATATTGCCCCACAAAAATTTAACCACACTCTTTAGCAACTATGGAGCTGTTTTGCTATGATTTACTAAAGCACTTTCAGTGCAACGCTTGTAAACTTACAGACTTAGGTGTTTAGTGCATCAACGCCCGTTGTCTCTTCACACGCAACCCGTCTGAACGTCTGTGGACAACGATTGGGCTGAAGGAAGTAGACTCGTTAATAGGTTTCCACTTTCGATGTTCCCTGTCACTTACAATGTTAAGAACGCAGGTCGATGAGAAGGCAATGGAGCCTAGTAATATTTATGTAGGTTAGGTTGCGTATACTTTACTTGTTCAAAACTACAAATCAATAAGCGCACATGAAGAGCACTACAAGAGGAATAGCCAGCGCCATCTGCGCGCTTTAACATCTCCTAAACCAGAGAAACCTTTATTTAAGAAAAAGAAAGGAAGTGGGTGACGGCGAGGGGAGAAGAGCAACATAGTTTTAGCCCACAGGCTATAGAGCAGCACCACTGCATTGCCAATGAATGTGTCGTTGCAAAACTTTTGCAGTGGAGCACGCCACCGGCTCCCCATCCCTAACATTACTTACAAAGAAAACAGTAATTTAAAACGAAAAGGCACAGAAACGCGAATACATGCGACGCCCATGAACAGAACTCCCACGTATACAGTCTGCAGTGTTGCGCCACTGGCGGGCGTAATTTCGACGTCAGAGAACAACTTGACAGCATACGAAATGAAGCGATCAATAAGGCAGCCAGAATACACTGCAGACAAGAGAGAGTTACTAGAACCCGGACCCCTCGAGGGTTCGAGTTTTAGAGTCGCGCATTTGCCCACGCGCAGGCACTGAATTCGGGGTCTTTCTCGGGAAATGCCTTTTAATAGGAATCGCAATGTCTTCGCAGCGCAGTTCCGGGTCTACCGTAATTGCGCTAGTGCAAGCAGCCTGATATGGTAGGCCACGCACGTATCCATGGAAGAGCCCACTTGTATAAACTGACTCTGCGACGCCGGTTGCTACACACCGAAAATAACTTGGAAACGCGTCCATTGTCTCTACCGGGAGTCAAATTCCTTCCTCGCACTTCGACATCACAGGGGGTGGGGAGAGATAGATAGAGAGAGAGAGATAGAGAGATAGAGAAATGACCTCAAGAAGTAATGTTAATCAAATGGTAGTTCCGGTCGGCCACAGTGCACTAGGGAATGGCCAAGGTTCAGCGGCGTTTACTTCCGGTGGAGTTGTGAATGAACAGGAAACCAGCCAACAGGCGGGTACGCAAGAAAATAGTAAAGTGGGCGGGACTAACTGTAAGTGAGCGCTCGTCCTGTCGATCTGCTTCTTCCCCACTAAAAGATTCATGTTCGTTAATCATGTTCACCGTTCACTGTTCGCAGGGAGGTAAGTGGGCAGAGACACTAAAATACTATGCTAAACTATAGCTGCGTTTGCATGAACCCGACAAAGACAGGTCGAGCCGACTTGTCGAATCGAAAACCAGTCTCCGGGTTGGTGTAAAAGCTGTCAGCTGTCAGAATCAAGGCGAGGGCAGGGAAGTGACAGTACAATCGAATAGAAGATGATGATGAGAAAGTTTCGAGAACTATTACAGTGCCGCAACGGCTCATACGTGAGAACAACAGTTGGAATTACGAGGCGCCGCACTGACGTACCATCCTGAAGTTCCGACACCAAATTGAAGAAGAAACAAAAGACAAAGAGGGGGCTGCGGAGTTTCGGTTTTTGTAGTCAAGCTCTCACCGCGAAATTAACGAATACGCTGCTTTTAGGCAACAGTTTGTCACTCTTCCCTGATTCAGATTTTTTTTTTCTCTTTGACATCACTTCAGCATTCCCAGACAGCGTCTTCGCCGGTGTCCCACACGATGTCCTTTGGCTACATCGCTCGCTTCACGAACACATCCGCACACCCGCAAGTGTTATGCCATCTCTCTCTGCCTGTCGCCTACCTGCCAAGCTCCATTTCGACATCGTCTGTCTCGAGTCTACCTGTTTCAAAAAAGAAACAAAACAAAAGAAAACAAAGAAAGAAGAAGAAAAACGAAACGTGGACGGTCTGGTACACTAACTGGGACAAACCCACACACCGGCGCTTCGCAAAACCTCGCGGAACGCGTCAAATCAGCGCACCCCAGCAAGCGACGGAGACGTTACATTATTTTCCTCGGGCACTTCCTTTTTTCGTGCGATTCGGTCTGGCCGCGCGAAACGCCGCAGCACGCGGATCCGGATCAGCTTCGGCTACGGCTTCTCTTAATTGCACGAGTCTCGACTTCCCGGATCAAGCCTGCTCCTCTTTGTACGTCACCTCCACCCTCTCTCTCCTCTCTCCCCCCCTCTCCTTTTCTCCTTCCATTACCGCGCACGCGGGGGTGCCTTGTTCGCGCCAGAATTATTTCGCAGGAAAAAAGGTACGAGAGAAATAAATAAAATGAAATAAACATCCTGCACTCTGACATAACTGCGGACGACGCGACCACTTCTCTCCCCCCCTCCACCACGCACACGTGTTTTTACTAACACGTAAGGCGCAAGCAAGCCAACAAGCAGGCGTACGCGTGACTTCGGGTGTAGGAAGAGGAGCCGTCACGCCAGATTAAACTGCGCATGCGCACGAGCTTTAGCTAAGCGCGAACTGCTCGTCGCGCATGCTGGGAAACGCTTTGCAGCGGGTTTTCGAGGTACGTTTGGGGCCAGAGAGGTGAGGGAGGCCATAACGGAGCGGATGCCGGACAAGTTGGAAGATGTCCGGAAGGCGAAAAAAAAAATTGGGAGAAGAAGCAGCAGAAGAGGAAGGGAACAAGAAATAAAGTGGGTTGGGGGGGGGGGGGGGAGGTGCGTGAGTGCTTGAAAGCGTAAAATAGAGCGAGAACTGCGGGGGAAAAACACACACGCACTGGACACAAACGCGTAAGGAGACAAATAATAATGAAAAAATCAGAGTCCACAAAACAAGGACGAGCTCCCAACGAAAGAAATCGCGCGAATCTCGGTCACCACTTCCTCCGAGGCTCTGGAATTCCAAATCTTTCTTCGTCATATCTTTTTCCCTCGTGTTTTGATCTCCTTGTGCAGCCTTACGCATTGAACCCTTTTTCAATTTTCTTTTCTTTTCCGCCATACCTCTATCTTAATTTTTCTTTCTTTTTTTCCTTCCCACCCCCTTCTCAGCGGCTATATCGCCTCCTCATTCTTCGAGCGGAGCGTATATACCTCGGGGGCGTATTTGTCCTCTCCGATATATCCACCATTTGCTGCTTCATCGTCGTTTTATATTTTACCAGATGCCTCACGTTTTCTTTTTCTTTTCTTTTTTCTTCTTTCGTTGCTGCCGGGCATTTGTTCCAAGCGCCCCTATAAGTCCCGCATTCGCGGTCGACCGATCCGAATCTGATTGAGTTGCTCGGAATTTGTTCGGCCTACGGCGTCGGGATGGAGGCGCGGACGATCAGAAGCCACGCTGTCCGTTCCGGCTGAAAGGACGTTTTTTTCTTTCGCTCGGAAAGCCCCCGCCACGTTCCCTGGTTAGCGGCGTTTAAGAGCTCAAAAGAGGCTCAGGTCGGTATTAACACCGACACCGCGCGCACACACACACACTTCACGGTTGGTTTGTGCTTTCGTCTTTCTTTATGCATGTACATATACCGGAATAGAATCGGACGAGAAGCATCCTTACCTGTGTTCCGCTCACAAGGCGATAAATGGTGATGAAAGAATATATATATATTCTTCTTTCATCATCATTTATCGCCTTGTGAGCGGAAAACAGGTAAGGATGCTTCTCGTGTGATTCGATTCCTTTGTAGACTTTTCAATTCAATGCAATAATTCTTGATTATTTTGCACAGTTTATGCGAAAAAGTGCTGCTCTGAATACGTAAACTTCTGTTTGTAGCGATCGCTTCTTCTGTCACTGCTAACTGTTATGTTTTCAAGCGACATTCTAACAACGAGCTCTGTGCTATTTTGGCGGTGAATTGGGTTTATACGTTACAGACGTCTCGATTTTTTTCCCGGTCCCCTAGGCACCTGCATATTTGTTTCTGGTTGCCTGAGATAAGCTTCCATGTTCTTATCTATTGGCCTTCTCCAGAGATAGCGCGAACGGTGCTTCCTGCGAGCCAATGACGAAATGCAGAAGGAATGGATGGATGGATGCAAAACTTTAACGAAGGTCCTGAGGTACGCGACTCAGCGCGCTGCGGGCCGCTCCCACATTGGGACAGTCAGGCCATGCCCGACCGCCGCATCGTGGGCCCTCCGGACCACCCATGGTTGCGCCCCGGCATCGGGGCTCTTGATGGCGGAGAGCCACTCGTCCTCGCTGATTTGTTCTGTGCCTCGTAACGAGGGTCAACGCCAGAGCATATGGTCTAGGCTAAAACGAAAATTTGATAAAAGCGATCGTTACCATATATACGATCCCACCATTCTTGTTTTTTATTGTTATCATTATTGAAAACACGTGAAGTCGTTACAGAAACCACAGCTCCCGACGGCTCTCCCTATCATGCTTTATCTCGTGGTGTATAAAAAAATAAACTGCACAAAGAGAACTGAAGAACTTTAAGCAGCTCACCTGGCTAAGTTGCACTGCACATCAAAAAGACGCTGATCTACTAGAAACTGAATAATAATAATAATAATAATAATAATAATAATAATAATAATAATAATAATAATAATAATAATAATAATTAGGTGGCAGGGTGGTTAATGGGTGGCGACATCATAATCGGTTACCATGGATTCGCTCACGTGACGCGGCACAGGGTTCCGGGAAATCCCTGTTTGGGGAAATAGTGGCCCCACACTAAAAGCAGGAAAGCGTAATTTGCGATGATTCCTAAGAAATCTCGTGCCGTTGGCTTTGCTGCAATCTGAGCTCCGCTCGGTCTGAACGAAAAAGAAAATCTTGCTTCTGTTAGTCTGTTACGCAGGATTTCGGTTAAACGCGTTTTCTCTTGTTTTCGTTCTTTTCTTTCTTCTAATTACCAAGTCATGTCACGGTGACTCAACGTCGCAGCTCGTCTTTCGTTAAAATCAGAAAGTGGCTTTCCACTCGAACACGAGTCAGCCTTCGCTCTGGTACAGTGTACTAGATAGCGCTCTGGTACAGTGTACTAGATACTAGACAGTGTACTATTCTAGTACACTGTCGCTCTGGTGATGCCGTATGACGTCACACGTGGCTTACTGCTCTGTCTGCACTTGTAGACACGTGACGGGAAAGAGCGAACGCTCGGCAGTGAAGCCCGACGCGCGCAATGTGGAGCGTGAAACATCAAGTAACCCAGAACCACGTATGACGTCATCCGCCACTCGGTGCGCCGGAATTCCAAAAAAAAAAAACACGAAAGATATTTCTTTTCATCTTTTTTTTTAATTATGCCTCAGACGAAGCTACCATACCATACTACTGTGTTCAGCCTATAGCTCCACGGGCAGAACGACTCGTATAATAATTTCTCATTTTCTTAATGAGTAATATCTTTGTAAAGTTTCTATAGGCGCCATTGAATTATAAAGAGGCATATGCCATAGCCTCTGCATCCCCAAGATCACAGGACGTTAGTGGACATTCCCTGAATTCCATACCGATAGTTTGAGGGCGTGCAGTCTTTGTTGAATTAAGGCGCGCTGTACGGCGAATAATATTGAGCCAAATGTGAAACGAAAATGAGAGCGCGGGAAAAAAAAATCAAGCGACGCTGAACCGAACTCCGCGAAATGCTTGAGAGAATACCATTCTAGTGACTGTCGTAGCGACTTCCGTAATTTTTTGTGTCCTACTTCTTAACTGAAAAGTGCGCCTGCGAGTTAGACAGAAAACACAAGGGCCCGCAATCCGATAACGTAACCTAGTTGCACAGCTTATCGGGCTTGCCGCGTAGTACACGACGAAATAGCTCCATAGCTCCATAGGTTAGCTTTATAGGTTAGCTTCATGGGTTAGGGACCGCATGTATCGACGCCGCCAGTAGGTTCGACACATTCCTACGCAATTACTGGAGGCAATTATCTATGCCTCGGCGCGAAACAGAATCTGGGTGGCGTAAGCGACAGTTATTAAGAAATACCAGTAACTCAGACACCCCCTTCCCGGCTATTAATCGTCGCTAGTCGGTTCTGCAGCCAATTACCTGTATTCAAAGCAGTCGCTAGCCAGCGCCATCTTGCGCGCGATCTGCACGCCACCCCACCTCTATGCAAGACGGCCGCTGAACCTACCACCGAAGCCTTCAAGCAGTGTAACCTATATCCAACCTCCCTAGGCATTCAGTGCATAGTGTGAGCTGAACACGACACAGCGCCGTGCCAGTGAAAGCTACCCGTGTTGAGAAAACGTGTGCGCAAGAGGGGCGTTGCGTAAAGAGACGACGAGAGGCCAGGTCAAGCCGAGCCAGGCCGGAAAAGAAAAGCGTGCGGGGTTAGGGGGAGCTCGTTGGCGCGTTCGCACTTCGCAAGCTTTCTTCGAGCGACCTTCGTCAATTAAGTGGCCGCGAGATTTGGACCACGATTTCTTCGGGCACTGCACCCTGGACATAGGGTTGTTACTGATCGCAGAGAAAAAAAGGAACGCTATCGGCGTTTGGTTCTTGTTTGCAGTGAGAAGCACTGGTTCATCGCCGTTGACAAAATGCTCGACTGCTTTAACAACGCAAGAAAGCTGTATGTAACTTGCAGTCAGCAATATAAATTGAAATAATTACCTCCTGTCCTTTGCATGGATATATTCGCCGCACCCATGATAGTTACCTGGCTGACATGTCAGTAATATTGCATACTTCATCATTATTTATTTATTATTATTAGTATTAAGTTTTATAGAATTAATAAAGGAGTTTATTATTATTATTATTTATGTTGATGCCCATTGCTTCTTTCTTGTCGGTATATAGTAAACAAGTCTGACACACTATCAGGCGGCATCATCCTAGATATCTTTTTCTTGCGGTTTCTGACTAAATAATGAATGAATGAATCAATCAAACAATCAACAAATTCCTTTAGGAATTGTGGATACAAGCGACTTAGCGTAGCGTCAATGGCATTGCGCATGCTCGAAACCTGCACCTTACTCGGGATTTTCGAGCTCTTTTAGAATGCTTGTGTGCGCACAGGCCCGATGACTCCCGCTGACATTGGGTCGTCTATTGGAAGCCCTCTCTAATAAAACATCTTTGCGGTCGCATAAACAATACACGGGGTGTTTTTGATTATTAATTGTACGAACTAGAGCAGAGCTATCCGAGGCGCTGTTATCTAACAGTAATCGCTGGCATACACACCAGCTCGGACACACCAGCTCGGGCAGGACGACAAATCGAACATACCCTACACGAGAGTTGACTGTTGGGCTAGTTGGTCGTCCATATTTGAAGTAGTAGCTTAGCGCAAATAAAACCACGGACACAAGGAAGACAGACAAGGACAAGCGCTTGTCCTTGTCTGTCTTCCTTGTGTCCGTGGTTTTATTTGCGCTAAGCTACTACTTCAAGTACCCTACAGCACGCCATATAGCCAACTATGGTTTCAGAGATCGGGTGGCAGCGCGCAATGTGCACGCCTCTCTGAGGCCACAGTTTCGCACTACGCGGCTACGCGTGTAGGCGAAGCAACGCTACAGGCGCAGGTGAAAGGCGAGCGTCTGCAGCGCGGTGAGAGACCGAGCGACACGGGGCCGGAGGCCGCAGCAGTGAAAGCAGAAGTGGGGGGAGGAGGGGAGGGGGGGAGTCTCGTTAGCGCGCCCTGAGGCAAAACACCACGTCGCGGCGCAGATGCTTATCTCCCGAGGCGGTGGGACCGCGAAACCCAACCCGTTTGGCGACGAATGGCTCCGGGGTTGTCGCGGCGACTGAAAAGGTCACGTGGAGAGATAGGCGGTCCTGGGAAGACTGCGGCTGTTTTTTTTTTTCTTTCAGGCGCTCGCGGGGAGCTCGACGCGCGCATCGGCGCGGGATTGCCGCTACGCGCGCGCCATGCATTAATAATGGAATGTTTTAGCACGGCGCTTATACCGTTCCCCGGTGGCACTCGCCCTTCTCCCCTCCGAAGAGCGCATGCGCTGTACCGACTTGCGCATGCGCAATTGAGGGCAGACGGCGACGATATATACCAGAAGGACTTCTTCTTGGGCAAGTTGGTGCTTAGATTTTCTAGGCATACTTTGTGGCGCAAAATACATTTCTGGAAAATGGACAGAAGAAAGGGAGACAGTGAAGCGCCCAACTACCAACTGTTTAATGACAGCCTGAACAAACGTATAGAAGAAAATACAACTTCCGCTCATGCGCAGGGAGCCAAGGTGTGACAGAACAACATGGTCATGATAACATGCTTCGGATGAAGCACATTTCTGCGGAATATAATACGATAGATGTATCGCTGACACAATCAGACCCTTTCTTTTTAATATAAAACGCTTCCAACAACTCCCTTGCAGTTCGGCTCCCAACAAGTTAGCTCAATTGTGCCCGCGGATCACACGCAAGGGGCCGCGGGTCTGCCAGAAGCAGCACGCCAAACATTTCAGGGACTGCGTTGAAGGGGTGGTCTACGAAATACCCCTAGATTGCGGCAAGTCATACGTAGGACAAACGAGACGTTGTATTAATGACAGACTGAGGGAGCACGCTAATAGCATCGGCAAGAGTGAGAACGCGCATCTTCCTGCGCACTGTAAAGCCTGTCGTTGTAGGCCATGCTTTGAACGAGTATTGATTCTTGGCAGAAGTAGGGACCAAACTGCAAGGGAGTTGTTGGAAGCGTTTTATATTAAAAAGAAAGGGTCTGATTGTGTCAGCGATACATCTGTCGTATTATATTCCGCAGAAATATGCTTCATCCAAGGCATGTTATCATGATCACGTTGTTCTGTCACACCTTGGCTCCCTGCGCATGAGCGGAAGTTGTATTTTCTTCTATACGTTTGTTCAGGCTGTCATTAAACAGTTGGTAGTTTGGCGCTTCAGTGTCTCCCTTTCTTCTGTCCCTTTTCCAGAAATGTATTTTGCGCCACCATGTATACCTAGGATATATGCCAGCACTCGGAGATTTGCGAAAAAAAAAACAATTAACAAAACTTCACTAAACTAAAGCAGTTTACGTTTTCTGTTGGCTGGCCATGCTTATCCGAAGTCTTATTGCAACCACAATATCCGCACTTCCTTGGAGGGAAAAGACCTGTTGCTGGCACAAAATGTGGAGGCCAAATTTAAATGTTTAAACTTGGTGAGGACACCGCCACACCCGCCGCGATATATAACCCAGTGAATGTGATGTTGCGCTGGTGACCCCGAGCTAGGTCGCCAGTTCGATACCGGTCGCGGCGGCCGCATTTCGACGGGGGCGAAAAGCAGGAACACTCGCGTACCTAGATCTGGGAGCGCGTTAAAGAGCTCCGGGTGGTCAAAATCAACCCTGACTCCCACCCACCACGGCGTGCCTCATGATCAGATAGTGGTTTTAGTGCGTAACACAGAATTGAAGTTTTGTTGAGAACATTGGCATGGTCAGCGTGACGCCACCGACTTCAATGCTATTGAAGCTGGTCACGTGCTGTTTCGATGGAGAAAAAGTTTTCGAACGTTGCTGGCTTGATTGTGTTCTGATGTGATATACGTCAGCTTTCCAACGACAAGGAGACTTCCTGATGGGACGCGGCAT
This sequence comes from Dermacentor albipictus, assembly GCF_038994185.2. Taxonomy (NCBI): domain Eukaryota; kingdom Metazoa; phylum Arthropoda; class Arachnida; order Ixodida; family Ixodidae; genus Dermacentor; species Dermacentor albipictus. The sequence continues at coordinate 35,902,605 of NC_091830.1, read as the reverse complement.
TACCGAGCTTCACTTTTTATTCCAAAAGTGGGACGTAACAATTTAGCACGATTTATTATCCCTATGTCGTGTCTCTCGAACGCATTACAGATACTGCTGTTAATAACGAGAATATAGCATGCAGTTGTTTCCACCCGCGGCTACGCACCCTGGTAAAGAACGAGGAAGACATCTGTGAAACGAACGCCTGCCAACAAAAGCCCTTTATAATCATTACGCTACATGATAACAGAGTTTGTTCAGTGTGCAGACTTTTTCTTGAGCCGCGTAGCATTGTAATAATTTGTAAGACGCACTGCATGGAAAACGACAAGTGTGTATATAAGGGGCAAGGCATTCTTACTTGACGTGCAGTGGAGTGCGTTGTCGACACTTGTAATCATTGTGATGTAGGTGTGTTTTGCTTGTTCGAGTTCTCTCTCTCTCTCCATACTCCGTTTATAATCCTTGCCTATGGCACGTCAATCTGGCGAGGAAAAGCTGAGTCCTGCTTCCCTGAACTGTCTGGGCCAGAAAGATTTTGTCAGGTTGCCAAGCGGGACTGTTTTTGTTGTGTCAACTACTATTTCACCAACTTTTTCTTTTCCTTTTCAAAGGAGTACCGCCAGCGGCCAGTATGATGCCACAGTCAGAAGCGCGTAATAAAGTTTACAAAAAGAAGTTCAACGAGAACTAAGTACCCGTAACTATCTGTACTTAAAGCGCGACTTCTCGACAAATGCGCATGCGTGCGGCACAGCGATTGACCTTGCGCACTCATCTGTCAAAGCGACGTTCCTGTACCTCGTATATATACACACATATCTTACAAAGTTGCGTTGTCATGCACACTGTAACGTGCCCTCAGCACACCTCGACTTTCCTGTTAGATGTCTCCAAAGAGGCTGAAGTCATGCTTATAATGCTACAACGAAATGCGTGACCAATGGCGGGAACGAACGACTGTCCTCCAGCACAGCTGAAAGCTCTGACCATCGGACCATGATGACAGGCACGCTTCTCCCGTGCCAAAGTCCCGTTTTGAAACATACGTATGATGTTTGCGTCCCGTGTCCAGTTCGCATTCTTTGCTCGTGACAGCTAACGCTTTCAGGCGCTGCTTTTAGAAGTGCACGGCCTTCTGGATCGGCCCATGTTTTTCGTCAGACGGGTATCTACAATGTGGGTGAGGTCCACCTGTAATTCTATCGCATTAAAACGAATCATACGAACTCGAAGCACTGCATGTAGAACTTACTTCAAGCAATGATGTATGAAGTCCACAGAAGACCTGCTGACAATTTCAGCTATTGATACCATGCAACATATACTTCTTGCAATGGAAGTGCATTGAAAAAGTGGCAGCCGACCACATAATGACAGAAAATGTTTGGTCTAACGCAATCCCTGGACGCAAACGGGATGTAGTTCCACCGTATAAAATCCTCATTAAGTGTTCTTGAACACAGAGTCATCAAATACTTTCCAATTGGAATCTCGTACGCGCTATGAGCTACTTAATACGTACAAACATATGTATGTGCGAAAGAAAACAAAGATATTACAAGCTAAACAAACACTCTAGACTCTAGATGTTCCTATGTTGTCAAAGCTGTAGACAGAAAAAAAAAAGAGATACACCAGAACAGCACTACCGCTCAACACAGCAGAATTGCAGTCACCCTTTAAAATGGCTGTGAATCGGGTAAACCAAAATCAGTGGTTGTTCCTTTTGTCAACGTTACCGCTTCATACCACACAGGCCCAGTAATCTCGAATGTTGTACTCAAGGAAAACAACGCTCAACAGGAAACACGACAGGACGTGACGTAAATGGCGTGCGAAATGGCATGTGTTTTTCTTATTTCCTTGGAATGTGGATCTCGCAAATCACCTGTTATGGACACGTCACAAGCGTTTTAAACAGTTCTTGCTTGAATGCTTGTAGGGAAGGCTTTCGGAGTCACTAACACGTCTGCTTCGATGCCAGCGATTAACACATTCTCACCTGGCTATATAGAAAGCCTCGGTTCGCGTCGCGTCGTCGCTGAAGTATGGAACACGGCCAAGTCGCTCAATCATTCGTTTCCAGCATCACTAAAGTATAAACCCCATGCAAGCGATCTTGCACGCGACAGCGACAAGCGACGCGATGGAGATGGCTGTCGCGTTCGCTCGTCGCCTACAAGTTGCACCCCATGCGAGCGACGACTTCGAGCGACGTCTCCCCAGCGTTGCCGGTATGAGGGCAGCAATATAGGCGCCGAAACTAGCGTGACGCGTGCTTTATTAACTTAAGTTGATGTATTTTACTGTAAAAAGCAGCATAAAATATTTCTGAAAGTCTTGCAGTAGGTTCTTATCCTTGCACGTATAAAAATTCAATCGTTTGCTCGTTCCGTGCGACAATCAGAAGTACTGAAGTTATGTACATCCAGTTCCGGCTTTGCGCTATTGGCTAGTCGCTCATAGCACTTCCGGGCGACGAGCGACGAATTCTAGATTTGCAAAACCGAGCGATCGCGCGACAAGACCGAGCGATCTGTTCAAGCGACGGCCCGATCCGTCGCGCGAACCCGTCGCTCGTCGCTGTCGCGCACAAAATCGCGTCAATGGGGTTTAGCCTTAAATCGCTGACTTCGGGTTATGCCGTTTTCACCGGCGTTCGTCTTCTAAATATTTCTAACCACTGCTCCTGTCGCGTGCCAAGGTTAGCGCGCGAAATAATAAAAAAAGTTGAACTAACCTGACCCAGCGAGGCAGCTAGCAGCAGTAATCCGAGCAACGTTGCCACCGACGGACGTTCCATCGTTGCGATGGCCAACCGTCGCCTCATCGCCGGAAAACGAAGCCAACGGCGCTAAGTTTGTCGTGTGTCCGGCGGTGGGCACTTTCAGTGAGTTCGGTCCGGCTTGCGGCGACAGGCCGCCACCGCATGCTAGAGGAATGCGGAGACGGTTGCTACCCTGTGGCTCGAACGTTGCGGCTGGCCTTCGAAAGTGCGTGACATCGGCTGGGCTGCAGAAAAGACACAACGCGCCCAGCACTACCACGGAACACAGCACCGACGATCGTGTGGAGGACAACGACCAAGCGATTAGCGGGACACGCGTCTCATTTAGGCTGCAGCAGCACTTGCAACGAAAACGTGATTCTAGCAGCGAACTATGCGGACTTGGGTGCCTTTCCGCTTCGTCGGAACAACCTTCACTGGCCACCAGCGTCCGTCGATCCAGCGTCGCTTGAACGGGTTGATCTTCCAGACGGCGACTCGAACAGCATGTAGCAGACGATGACACTCCGATGGGATAAAAGTGAAATCGGCGGTTCTGACAGCGAAAGACTGCTTCGCGCCGCGTCGAATAAGAGCACGCTTTCCTAGGAATCCAAGATGACACAGATCCACCAGCGGCCACGCTTTTCTTTGTTTTTCTTCCGTAGATGCAGAACACTGTCGCCTTCTCGCCAATCTTGCGTTGATGCGTGGTACGGCCTCCCAGCCCGCCGCGTCCTTACTTCCTTCTTGTCTCTCTTCTGGGACGAAACTGAAACGCTCCGAACAAAACTAGCACGCCGTTTTTTTTTCTTGTTTTCTTTCGAAAAGACCGCACACACAATGCCGCAGAAGACCTCCAGGTCGACAGCAACCGGGGCCAATCGGAGGTCCCGATCTGGATCACGCACGTGCGCTGTCTTCTGTTCCGCCTGCTCGTGGTCGGGTTATCGCGGGATCCGAAACGACACGCACCTTCCCCGAAGAGTCCAGCGCTCGCGCGCGTTTGTCATCCAGCACCGCGCCGCGCTAGCGATCGTAAGGCCATCGCTCCTCGAAGATTGGAAGTTTCGTTGGGGGGGAGTCTTGCGGTGGTTTGAAGAGGGGGGGGGGGAGGGGGCGGCACACCACGCCGAACAAGACGGCGATGAGAGAACGAGCGCGACCACGCGACGTCTCCCAGTTCTACGCTCGGGACCGACTGGAAGTGCCCGGCGCGCGGCGCGGCACAGCGATTCAAGCCAGGTCCCGCCACCGGCCTCCGCGCGAGCTGCCAAACCGGTAGCGCCAGCTCGGAGGAACCCCTTCCCTTTCTCAGTACAACTCCCGGCAACGCTCTCTTTCGCGGTCTTTTTTACCTCGCGGGAAAGGGCGGCAGCACCGGCGCGCCGCGTTCGAGTGGGGAAGGGATCCGTCAGTGCGCCGCTGCAAGCGGCCGTGAGGGGTTGGGGCAAGGGCAGCTCACGGGGGTTGCCCCAACTTCGAGCCCGGCGCATTCCGAGGTGCGCGCATTTCCTTGCCCTCCCTGCCCTCGCTCGGCCAGCACAAGCGGAGCGCGGCGGCTGTTTCTCTCGCCCTCACTTATTGCCCCCTTCTCTCTCCCTCTTTCGCGAACAACCAGCCCGAAGAAAACGCACGCGCGCAGCTTTTCTCTCTCGCCGCGTGCAACTCCGCTGGGCAGTGTGTCAGTGGCGGAGAGGTGGCAAAATGGCGCTTAGAGTTGCTGCGCCATCTGTCGGCGAAGATGGTAAGCTGAAGTTTTGGCGGGATGTTTGCTGGAGTTCAAAACTTGCGTGTGCTAAATTGAAAGTAAATGACGGGGTTTTGCGTGCCTAAACTACGATACTATTAGGAAGCATCCCACAGTGTGGAACTCCAGCTTATTTCGACCACCTGGAGTTCTAATATGAACTCTATTATATTTCGCCTTCATCGAAATGTGGCTGCCGCAGTCGGAATCGAACCCACAACCTCACTCGCGTGTGTTCTTGATGGAACAAATTGGACCACGCATGTGTGCGCTGATCGCGTTTGTGAAATAAACAGCTCCACTATCACAATTCTCGCAAGAATCGTGACACATGTCCGCGCCGGTACTTCAACGGGGGCTAGTTGACACCATTCACTGTGACCTCAGCAGAATTTCTGATTTAGCCAGCCACTCATTGTTTCTGGTCAAGCTTAGTGTTGACTCGTCAGTTGTCAATCTCTTGCGCAATTATCTTCTTGATATATCACGTTATGTTAACTTCAATGGCCAAACGTCTTCTTTTTTACATGGCAACTGGCAGTGTTCCTCAAGGATGAATAAGTATTAGGGCCACATCTTGATTTCCAATTTTTTAAATTTTATTTAAATGTTTATTGTTGAATGCTGCTAAGGCTCAAGTCATGACTTTCACGTTCGATACAGCAAGCGTTATTTTTCTTGCTTTGTATACCGATTCTGTACCATTGTGCAAGGTCTGTGAGATCAATGATCTCGGTTTACTTTTTGATAAAACCTTACTTATCTGTTGACACTGAACGTATTGAAATGCAGGGCGTGTACTCTCTGGGCTCTATTTGCAGGCCATCGAGGGAATTCAATTCTCCTACACCATTCCGCAAGTTGCAAAGAACAATCTGTGTTCCTCAACTGGAATACGCGTCGGTCGTCTGGAATGGCATATAACAGTGGTACTAGCGATAGGGTGCACGAATACTTTCAAAGCATATATCAACACAACTTTGCTAACACAGGCACTGGACCTTGCTCCAGCACTGGTTGGACTATTGTCATTATGCCTTACTTCACTGTCTATATAATCGCGCAGGCCTTCTGTTTATTTTCAAAGTTCTTCATGGTATCCTCACTTGCCCCGAACTCATCAGCTGTATCATGTTTCCTACGCCACTCAATATCACCAAAGAAATTATAACTTTCCATGTTCCTGCCTGTCATTACCAACACTCAACCGTCCACAGAATACTGAGCCTCTACAACACTGTATTATAGTAAGATATAGCACAGAGTTCTAAACAACTAATTACGCGTTGAAAGCTGAAGCTCCAGTGCCAATGAATGCGTGGGAATGAATCGAGATGCCAAGGCTATATGGATTGCCATCTTTTTCAGGGAGCCGTGCACTTCCATGACGTGTCTGGCGACAAGCGCATCGTCGGTCGCGATGCTTTAATTTGCAATGAAACAACCTGTAAGACTCTGTCCTCTATATAAGTATTTGCTATTTAAGGAATCGCACCTAGGATCACCAGATACTCCCGGTATGTGAGTACCTGGTTTTACCAGTACTCACGTACGGTGCAGAAACCTGGAGGCTTACGAAAAGGGTTCTACTTAAATTGACGACGAAGCAACGAGCTATGGAAAGAAGAATGATGGGTGTAACGTTAAGGGATAAGAAAAGAGCAGATTGGGTGCTGGACCAAACGCTAGTTAATGACATAGTTGAAATAAAGAAAAACAAATGGGCACGGGCAGGACATGTAATGAGGAGGTAATATAACCGATGGTGATTGAGGGTTACGAACTGGATTTGAAGGGAAGCGCAGCTGGGGGCGGCACAAAATTAGGTGGGTGGATGAGATTAGGAAGTTTACAGGGGCAACATGGCCACAATTAGTACAGGAGCAGGATAGTTGGAGAAGTATGGCAGAGGCATTTGCCATGCAGTGGGCGTAACCAGGCTGACGATGATGATGACCTAGGATCAGGAGTACACCACCACACGGAACGCAAAGAACATTCCGCGGAAGAAAGCTCAATTTGGAGCACAAGCTAGTTGGTCTGAGCACATTGTGCGGCCAGGTTGAAATGCCTGGGTTTTGTTTTCTTACAACAGCGTTCAAATCTGAGACGGTCGTTGTGTAGTGCGGACACTTGAAGGACGTGTATTATAGGAGACAAAGCGTAACCACTTGACAGAGCACTCTATTTCGTCTGTATAGTGCATTCTGTCCGACGTCCTTAGATTCTCGTGACATCTTTTTTCGTGCAGCTATTTTCAATGCGAATCCTTAATCCACTTAATGTGAGACAGTATTGGTGCGATATGAATTATGGGAGAACGTAAAGCTCCATACGAAGATATACGCGTATCGATGTTGCGAAGTGTTAACCTGGTTGCCCCTAATATATAGCTACAAGTAAAAAAAAAATTCCGAACATTGTCCACTTAATAAATGGAAGCCTGGTCCACATATATATATATATATATATATATATATATATATATATATATATATATATATATATATATATATATATATATATATATATATATATATAACTCACAAAATGCAAGAAACAGATCTTCATACTCGTACCAAAGCTTACTATTTAATTTCACACAATAAATGTGTGCAACGAAGTTCCACTGAAAGAGCCTCTTTTATTCGGGACAGTGTTTGATATACCCATATCAAATATCTGGGACATTGTTTTTCACACCTGTAACACGGAACGATAGTCTACGTGTATGGGACGATGTCCCACACAGACATTCATGACTCCAGTTACAGGTGTGTAGCTGTCAACTCATAGCGGGAACATAAGGGGAATGATATTACGAGTGTAGTCATGACGAAGCTTCAGACCAAGCCATGTTAAATCCTGGCTGAAGTTCCCATATCCCGGCATTACAATGGTGCCACAATGGGGCCATAGTAATTAACATGCAGTCCCTTTTGTTTCATATTGCTTCGATGATAATGCCAGCGTAACACAAAAACTTTTCACCCGTTGCCGTTGGACAAAACGCTACAAGACATCGCTACCAATGCTCTAACTGTCGTTCACACTTACCATTACCCGGCGCTTCCGTAAAGCACAATGCGTGCGCTGTCAATTTAGAAGTGTCTAATATTTTCAGATATTATAAATACAGGCAACAGGCCTGAATATGTCGCACTGTTAATTATTTCTTGCGTCTTCTTCTAGCACCCAAGTTTTTCAGGCTAAATATTTACTTGGGTCACCTTGCTTTGTCATTCCCCACGGCCCAGTACTGTTCCAAGACATTGCACACTGTGAAGTGTATTCTCAATACGTTCAAGCAATGGCAGTCTTTATGCACTGGTTAATAAGTGGCTAGCCTGTAATTTATAGCCTTTATGCACTGGTTCAATTAGTGGCTGGTGTTGCTGTGGGTAGGTTGCAACAATTCAGCTGGTTGAGAAATCAGCACTGCTCGAAGGGTCTTAATAAACAGTGCCATGCTGCAGGTGGCTGAGATCGGCAAGCTTCTTGACCTGGCTTCGTGCACATTTCCTGTGTGCAATAGAGGTACAAAAATGGATCGAAGGTCGAAGTGGAGCTGTGGTAATGGTGTACTACTTGTACAGCTTTAGAATGGCAAAACTAAATATGCTACTTTGATGCTATTTCTTTTGCAGCTCTTGCTCCTTCATCGTTCAAGTCGTTAGGCTGAAGTCACTAATTCCACAGAGTTAGTCAGTTATACTTACCCGATATGTACTAATTTCCGCTTCAAAAGGTGCACAAGTTTAAAGAAAGGCAGGCACAGAAAGAAAATTCTGAAATCTTTTATTAAAGAAACGAAAATATTGCTCCATAATGTGTTCAGTTTCTTTTTTTTTTTGTAATCTCGACAGCGTCATCGTATGGCGCCTGAAAATCAACTCGGTCGCAATTCTGACATCACGAACTTTTGACGCATGCTTTCTTTTTCAACGAACGATGTTGGCAACGTTCTGGAACCTAATACAGCAGAAGCTTTAAAACCGTCAAAAATTACAGAAAGAAGATTCCTTGTTGCTTTCTTTCAGCGTGACAGTTTCTCATAAAGCGTGACAAAGCTTTGTCGCCCTTCCGTACGGCGACGTAATGGCAAGGCCTACATTTACTTGTGTGTTTTATGCGATGAACGTGAAGCGGCGGTGCTCTTAGACATAGCGCGCAATGCTGATTATTTAGAAGGAAGCAAACTGTGAGTATGTAGTGCTGGCTATTGCTTTGCGATGAGTTGCAATGGGTTGTTGATTCGTAATGATTTGTCCTCAATGTGTGGTTGACAAGCAAATGAAGAAATTAAAGACGTGGACCATATATTTGGCTCTGTCGAACAGCTGAGTGTAAGGCCTTTGATAAAATGAAACTGTACAAGTTGTCAGCCAGGATACAACGACAACGCTTTAGCCTGAAGCCACGCATAAGTTATTATGGTGCTGTGAGCGTGCGCCTACTTTTTGAAAGCGTGTGAAATGCCGCTAAATGTTCATTTCCGGAATATTTGAGAGTAACTAAGCATTCGACTTAGCTTTATAGCTTCCCTATACGCTTGTAATACTGATCGCAGAAAGAAGAACGCAATGATGTTGATATTGTGCTCTTGAAAAAGTTGAACGCGTTTCGTTTTGTGGTTATACATTGCGTTCGCTGCGGGCGTAGTGCGAGAAAGAAGCACTCAGGTTTTGAAGCTGAATACTGGAATATTTGTATGCGGTGGTATAATAACGCCACTATGCACGTGCATATAACTGAAGCGTTTGAGGAGCAAGTGTTTCTTTTACCTTCATTTTTTTTCTAGCGGCGTCATGCGGCACTCTAAACCCTTCTACAAGGATATTAACAACTTAAATTTAGCTGTTTTAGTAAATTACGTTTCTACAACACTCAAAAAGCCGCTCTTGCCGCAAGAGACCGCTTGAGAAGCCAGAAAAATGCGCAGAAATATAGTCGACGGGTAGTAACGTCACCTTAGTTCCCTTAGTAGCTTAGTGTGTCGTCATACATTTTTACAGCATCTGCTTCGCCTTCTATTGTTTTCCCTTCTTTTTTCTTGATACCATCAATAGTGGACTATATTGTATTCAAAGGGAGGTGAATGCTGTACTTTGCAAGCTTAGCTTAGCAAGGGTCCTTTGAAATGCTTGGAATTTCAAAGAACAAGGGGAATGCAGGAGATGGAAATTTTAGACGATGAGCAAGACGTGAAGAAGATGAAAGCAGGAGCCAACGTTTCGACAAGTGGACTTGCCTTTTTCAAGGCGGCATCTGCTTTCATCTTGCTCACGTTTCACTCATTGTCTTGAATACTTTGAATAGGTGGAAATCTATGACGTCACACTGACGTAGCGGCATAGGAGTTTTAGAGTTAGATGTAAAAAAAAATTGCAGTGAAATCTGGGCCTGATTTCCTTTTCTATGACCAGCTTCGTACTGCAAGATCAGGAAAAAAAAGGAAGATCTGAAAAAGCAAATACTTGATCAATAAAAACTTGTGTAGTGTTTTTCTTCAGTGTTCCTGCAACGTAAGGAAAAAACGATAACATCCAGAATTCGACTGGGTTCTCAAACTAACAACTATATATAGTCGCCTAATCTACACGATAACATCGCTTTTGTGCAAACGCGGCAGTTCTTGTTCATGGTTCAACTGGTGAGGTTTCGTTGACTGGGCGTGGGGCGGGTTCTTCACCAGGCGGTGTCTCCACGACGTCATCACCGTCGACTTCATCGACTACTTCTAGTGGGCCCATCCTCGGCATGAAGCTCAGTTGTGTGATGCCCACGATGTAACCTGCATAACAAAAAAAAGTTATAAATTTGATTAAATTGATTGATATTTCGATTGATTGACTGATCATTTGGTTGGTCGTCTGAATGACTGATTGCTTGGTTAGATGAAGTTTGATTGTTGATTTATCGATTGATTGATTGATTGATCGATTGATTGAGTACCCGATTGTTTGATTCGCCGTTCGATTGACTGATTTGGTTCACTGGCCCAATGAGCACTGGCACTATGACAGAGGCCTTACCGGAGGGTTCCGCATTAATTTCGTCCACATTGGGTTCTTTAATGCAGGCTTAAATCTAACTGCTCGAGCGTTTGCTGAATTTCGCCGCAGCCACAATGCGGCCCCCGCGGCCTGGGATCGAACCATCGACTTCGTGCTTAGCAACAGAATGCTATACCCATTGTGTCGCTACGGCACGTCACATATAAATAAATAAATAAATAAATAAATAAATAAATAAATAAATAAATAAATAAATAAATCGTGGTTCCGTTCTGTTCAGACACTCGACATTAAAAGGCTCCTCAGCAAGCCTCGTTGAGAAAGAAAACGCTAGTAAAGGCAGTCAAGTTAACCAGACAGACGTCGGTTGGCTACCCTGTATTGGCGAGAGGCGATTTGAAAAAAGGTGAAGGCGAAAGTACTGAGAGAGACCTCGCGCACAGTTGTAGACGCAGGGTGTCCATAACCACTTCAGTCGTGGTGCCTGTATATGGAGACGCAACTCGATTTTAAATATTTCGAGCAGCGTCGAAAAGATAAAAGCAACGCTGTTTGTAAAGGCATCTTGGGCTAAGCAAGAACAATGTCACAAGTCTCTTTAATAGAGTGTAAAACTGGGCGAATCGGTCGAGCTTTGTGGTAAAAGCAGCGCAAAAATAAAGGCTACGCAAGACAAAGGAGTAATTTTTGAAGGTGGTTTAAGCAGTGCTGGCGCATACTTATGAAGTTGCAGGAGCTCTACCACGTGGCTTCTCGCCCGCGAAAGGAAAACACTTACCGAGCATGAGAGCTGGGAGACACTCTTAAGTTAATTGTACCGTCTTAAAAAAAATTAAATTATGGGGTTTTACGTGCCAAAACCACTTTCTGATTATGAGGCACGCCGTAGTGGAGGACTCCGGAAATTTTGACCACCTGAGGTTCTTTAACGTGCACCTAAACCTAAGCACACGGGTGTTTTCGCATTTCGCCCCCATCGAAATGCAGCCGCCGTGGCCGGGATTCGATCCCGCGACCTCGTGCTCAGCAGCCCAACACCATAGCCACTGAGCAACCACGGCGGGTGTACCGACTTTAGATGGTCTCGGAATGCCGGAGTTCGCGGCCGCATTCCGATGGGCGGTGGAAGGCAAAAACACTCGTGTACCGTGCATTGGATGCACCACGTGGTCAGAATTGAAGCGACTACCCCTCCCCCCCTTCCCCCACACACATACGTGTGAGTTAAAGGGAACGAGTACAAGGTTAATTAGAAAAGCTTTGCTAATTGCATAGCGTAGAATTACGAATTGCCGCGCAAGCAATGCCTGCCTCTTAAAGGAACCCCACCTGACGTGAGTGAGTCGTGCTACATGTCACAGAATATTTTTTAACAAACCTGTTCCCACTACAATAAGACCACGTTAGTAGCAAAGCAGTATGCTGGGGCCAACGTTCTTACTATCGCTTAAACCGTAACCGCCTAACCCGTGTCACACGGGCGTTTGGAAGGCCTTCCAACCGATAGTCAGTTGACTAAAAGGTCAAGTTCGAGCTGCTACACGGGCGGTTTCGAAGGCCGCCGAGTCAATAGTCTGTCGAGTCAACGGAGCACCCTACAACTCTGTCGAAATCTCGATGGCCTTTGAGCAACGGAAGCGGAAACAGTGCGAACATGCCCTCTCGTTCACAGTATGCTCGTACTCACGGTTAGAAAGAACAAATCAAACCAAATGTTCTGAAAATACTATATATGAGTATTATTCATTATTCAATAAAGTGTTTTTGCCACTTGACATGCGCGAACACACACCAAAACGGCAGCCGCATCGAGCGGCGCAAACGTTGCCTGCAGTTTCGCTACTTAACAACTTAAAAATTAAACATATATGTATGGCAAGGTATAACCATTTTTTTAATGTACAGTATATACAAACATAAAAGAAATTATAGTGCTTTTAAATGGTTTTAATATTGTTTAACTTTTAGTTACATAAAAACGAAAATAAAGATCCGCAGCGTCACACAATTTTGCGAGAAACGCCCGAACCACTCAACGGCCTTTCAAAAGTGCCGTGTAGCAGCGCGACAACTCCTTTGAGTCGATAGAGTTGTGGCGTTTCAAAGGCCGTTGACTGGAAGGCCTTCCAGATGTGCCCGTGTGACACAGGTATTAGCCAGATTTCAATTGCGTGTTAATACAGGGAGGATGGCGATGTTGCCGAGCATAGCTGGAAAATCGGAGTTACAGCAATCGCTGCAAGAACAAGGCATCGGGAATTCCTGACAAATGACAGTATACGCCGAGTGAAAAGAACTTTGAGAAATAATGGTAATTAGTAACTGTAATCATAACAATATTAAAAAAAGCACGCGGCAAAAAAAAAAAAATTACGCCGCCCCCGGGAGGGCTCGAACCTCCAACCTTTCGGTTAACAGCCGAACGCGCTAGCCGATTGCGCCACGGAGGCGAGGCGTTCAGCGCCGCCGAAGAAAGAACCTTGAAAATACGCGGGCGTTTCGAAGCTGTTTGATAAGGACCCTGAAACATTCTTCCGGCTCGGGTATATAGCATACGATATAGGATAGCATAGCATAGCAATGGATATAGCATAGGATATAGGATAGCATAGCATAGGATATAGCATAGGATATAGGATAGCATAGCATAGGATATAGCATAGGATATAGGATAGCATAGCATAGGATATAGGATAGGAGCATAGTCCGCCAGTAGGATGCGCTGCTCTGAACATCTCAGCCAAATTTTGCTGTCGTACCCAGTGGTTCCCTTTCATTATTAGCACGCTCCGTCTTCAACAAGGAGGCAGGCTGACGGTTTGCTTCGTGGTAAAGCGGATTCCCATACGCGACTGCTACTGGCAGCTACTGCGGCCCGCTACGTAGCTTAGTTACCGCAGCCGCCGCGGGGTGCCGCCACGAGTCCACTGGCTAAGCGCAATGAGGCTTCCTGAGGACAACCGCTACTGGCTGATGTTTAGCGCGTCGTAGGCACCAAAATCGGAAGTCGCGGAGTCCACGTTCACATGCAAAATGAAATTTGAACTGCGCGCCACGGTGACATTTAGAAGGCGGAGCGTTGTGGGCACGCCCGACTGCGCCGTAACCTCCGCATTGCAAGGCTTTGAAGAAGTAACGGGTGCACAGCAGATGCCGCGTTTTATTGCCTATAACTGCGCTTCTGTTGAGCGCATTGAAGTACTTTTTGCGGCATAGTATTTCTGAAATAGCCAATTTTCACTTGGAATCCCTTTCTCCCCTTCGATGAAAGTAGGTTCAATGCCCTCTTATTCATTAGGAGGAACTGCACATCAGTAATTTATAGCGATTGCGTTTTCGATGACGCAATTTTTCGCATTGCGAACGTCGTTTTCAGTATAGGGATTCCCTTCAGAGCACTAGCATCATAGTTTACCGGTCTCGTTGACTCATTGGGTACGGCTTTATGGAGCTGTGTGTGATGCCGTGCGTTTCATTGTGAGGTCGCAGCGATTGCACAACTAAGCAGCGAAAGCGCAAACCAGAATGCCCTTACTATTATGAGCTAATTTATAGCGCAAGACAGTTTGCGGTACTGTGATAACGACGGCGACACCCTTGCGATGACGACGCCATTAATGCGACGGCCTGGATTCAACACTTCGTTGAGCAATGTGCAACATGGGTTAAAGGGTTTCCTGGTATCGTGCTGCCCTCAAGGGGGCGTTCGGTGAACAAGGTCGGCTCCCGTCGTATGACGAGGAAAATGCATGCTGCTGGCCGAGCGCTGCCGATGAGATAACGAAAGCCCTGCCGCTTCCTCGTCGCCAGTCACGATGCAGCCGACCTTGTTCACCGAACGCACGGTTGAGACCAGCACGGTACCACTGCGCAAACGCTCCGTCCCAGGGCTTTTTTTTTCATATTTCGAGGGTTTTCTTTGCAATTAGGAAAAAAGGACTAGGTGAGACGTATCGTAAAGGAAACAATTCGATCGGTGGTTTCCGAAGGTGCTCTACAAATCTGCGATCATACTTATGGTCCTCAGCCAATAAGTAAAAATTTGGGCAATTAAACTTAATTAATAAGTGAGTTAAGGGGAAAAAGTATGTGAGTTACTATAGGCTATTGCGAATAGTGTGCAATATTCCATTTTTACATTCTTGGCTCAATTTATGTCTGTATATGCATACAGGCACATCGTTTATGTTTTTGTTGATCTATTGTCGCTCCAGCGTGACAACGTCGCTACTAGTTGGGAAACTCGCCGGCAAACGTTCGGTGTCCTGGGTTGAAGTTGAACAGTTTATATATTTCAAATGACCTGTTACACGCCGAGGGCCGATATAATTATGTGGATCCCCAGTAATTACCATCGCATATTTTACAAGATTACTGCAGCAAAATTTTGCAATATAGCAAGATGAGGCCTCGCAATATTCTCTCATACTAAGAGGAACTGGGCACCTCATGAGAGCGTTAATGAATCCACGGTGTTCTTAAAGGGACGTTAAAGGGGTCCAATACATAAATATATACAGGTTAATCACTGTTTAAAAATATTCTTTTGTTCAGTTTTGGCTAGTATCTGGGCTGCTTTAGTGCACAGAAAGTTCTCTAAACTCGCTAGGTTGAGTTCATGATACCTGTTTAATGAAATCTAGGCATTCCTTACCGAAAGAAAAGGTAATGAAATTGAATTAATAAACAATGAACCACTCCCGTGCAGACGTTGACATCACGGTGATCTCGTGATTATCTATGCGTTGATACGCGTTGATATTGAGCGTTAATACGAGGCGTATTTGGAGTTCACAGAATAATTGAAGGCGAAGTTAGAGAAAGCAGTTATCACTAATGATGTGGAATAGCTGACCAGCGCATGATAATTAAGGTCTAGCGCGTATAACAGCTTTTTTTTCGCGATAAGTGTTCTCGTTATGCGTGGTGTAATTTTAACCAGTGGCGAAATTTGGAAGCGGTTATTAGCAGAAAGAAGAGACTCACCTTCCTTCACTGCTCCCTGAAAGTTTGCGCCACAGACCTGCGGGAATAGAGGGTTTATTTTTAACGACGGTTCCAGGTAGTGTGAACAAACCAATATGGCTGCAATTAAGATGTTTTACCTTTGTGAAGTGCCTGAAAATGCATTCCACGTAGAGCTTGTCCTGCACAATAAGACAATAAACGTGAGAACTCCACCAGACCACTGTGGCAATTAATCCCTGCAACAACGTACGCCTACAGGCAGGCTGCATTTTGCATTAGAAAGCTGCGTTAGAACGTGAGTACACTAACCTGAGTTTTGAAGTCCGTTTCTTTGTACTGAAACAGAACAGAAAAAAGAAACCCCATTATTATAACAAAGGACAAAGAGTGCAAGAAGCTTGAAGCTTTGTCCCACTGGCCCCTGGAACGTTCAACATCCTGAGACAAATATTGTGATTATATAAATTAGAGCGCCAATTATGATGTACATCTTTTGACGATTTATACTGGAGTTCTTAATGTCTTAAAAGAAAAGAAAGCTTTCTCGGGGTACAAGCCAGGTCAGTCAACACATGAATGTTGCTGTAAAACGGCAACAGCCTCAATATAACGGTGGGCATTTCAGCGAGGTGATTGCCTCGACGCAAGTCTTGCTGCTTAGATAAGGTACATAGCTTTCCATATGGAAGCCGACGTATTACACACTTATACTTGCATTATTTCCCATGTACTTACACCGTAGGAGATGTTGCAGTAAATTGTGGGAAATAGCTTGACAACTCGATTTCCATGCATTTCATCGTCAAAATAATAGCAGGTGTAAATTTTGTAAGGCGTGCGCTTGACGTATTGTACACGGCTGCCAGTGAAATCGCCTTATTATCACCAGCACTTTCTTTCATGCGGTATTTGCGACTCCCTCCATCTCTTCATGTTCAAGGCGACAGAAAAGTCTTGTGGGAATGAAGTCGATATTTTGTCAAAAAAAAATGATAAAGACATGACCATTTAAGTGAGGGCTGGTTTTTACCCTGTGCCTATATACAGTATTAAGCGTCCATATACCAGCAGGCGTCAACTACATTTCTCCTGAAGGTGTATGCGGGAGAATTACTGGCGAGAACGTTGTAGCGTAATGCATGGCAGCATTTTTGTCTTTGAAGTGTGCATTGCGGGCCAATAATTACCTTCCTTTAAGACACATTGGCTGGGTTAGAAGCGCAAGACCATGCAAGAAATGATGGGAGACTACTGCCGGAAAACAGCCCTCCACATGTATTGCGCGTACATTTGCAGCCCCAGCAGAGAGGTCCAGTTTGTCCGTGAGCATCTTACGCTTCACGGAATGCAAGATTACTGGCGACGAAGACGTGAGCAGCCCCGTTGATGATGCCATCTTGTGGCGCAGAGTTCAAACAGAGAGCACACGGCAATTGCTACAGTGACCAACGCACATTCTACTTACGCACACGTCAGTATGATCAGTCAGTTCTCTGAAAACCACAAGAGCCATCGACGGAAATGTCAGCGCAGGTAACGCCATTTTCTGACGCTTTGTCTAGCTATAAAGCGCCACAAACACTTTCTTTCCTTGTTCCATGCTGTTCTCGCAGAAGGAAAGAAAAACAAAACACAACCCTTTGAATGTATTATTGCTCTGTTAGCCGATGCACTTGCAACAGCAACTGAAGAAAACAGCCTAATGCACCAAACATTTGTTGCACTCTGGTCGAAGACGGCTTTAAGAGAGGGCGCCACCAGCCTTGCTGCTCAGGTCTGCGCTTCCAGTATTGCGTAAATTGCACGTAGAAAAGCTAAAAACTTCCTTGTGATGCCTTTTTGTTTATATTCCCTTCCTTTGTGATTAATACCGTGCTACAAACGTCCCCTGTAAAAATTATGTATGTTTCAATCTGTCATCAACAGGGCTAAAATATTTTGCTACCGACTATGAATGCAGAAGGCATTCAGGTTGTCGCTTTTGATCATAGTGATAAAAAGCTTGTAGTTGTCACTGTCAGCTGCTCCACTTACAGCCACATCTTCAATTGAAGTTACCAAACGTTGCAGGAAGGCTAGTTTGATGAAATTGCATCATACTAGATTTTTTCAAGCAAACATCTTCAAGCTTCGTTTTGTGCTGACCTCACGCTTGCGTGCAGTATACTCATGTTACTGTGTCAAATACTTTTCACAACATCGCTTTTATACTTTTGGGAACTGGTATTACTGCTGTAAAATAAAATTTTTTCAAAATACTTTGAACTCGTTCTTGAGGATACTCATAAGATACTTAGAAATTCATTGCAAATTCATAGTGAATGGCATTTACTGCACGAAACGGCTATGTCTGCAAACTACAAAGCTTTTCGCTAGTACTAGGTACTAGTACTAGGTGAACGTAATTGTGAATGGTACCTTAGTCCTTCGTACGCATTCAACAACGAATATTTCGAGAAAGCAGTACTCAACTCAAATGTTTGCAGAATTATGTACTTAGTACCCTACTCTGTTATATTTGGGCAGCACTCAACACACTGAGAAGATATTTAATAAGATTGTACAAGTTCGAATTGATTAACACCTAATGCTCCTGGCTGAAGGGAGTGCGTTTCGCCTCAGCGAAAACTTTCGGTCGCCGACTTCTGCCCTGGCGGATCACTACGAATCACTGGCAGCGTCGCTCTTGCTGCGACAATAAGTTGGACGATCATAAGCCAAATTTAGTTAAAATTTAGCTATTAGCCGAAGCTGAACCACAGTCATAGACGTGGAAGTTCTAGAAGGCAGTGGCTCTGTTGAAATTCATCGTCATGTCCTCAATGGGAGACTCTTGCTGTTAGATTCTGGACCAGAGCTGCTATCTTGTGTTAGATTGGCATCGAAACTGGTGCAATTCATCGTCGACGCCTACAAGTCGCTCAGCCGGAACAATGTTTAGAACAGAGCTACGATATAGCGATTATTACTGCCGATAGGCTGGCAGCGCTCCTAGCGGAACTCATCATCAACGTCTCAGCGCAAAATGTGCAACGGCAAGCTTCCCGAACAGAGCCGCCATCTGCCGACAGAGGGAGCTCGCGCAGCGGAGGTGTGTGTGCTCGCGGCAACACTTACCGCTTTTGAAATGCATCCTTTGTGGGCTTCCCGCGTGCTGTCCATTGTCTGCGAAGGAAAAAAAAGAAGAAAAGAGCAGGGAGGAATGAGAAGAATGGAACGGCGCGGGGCGTAGTAGCTTGTGACGAAGTCTCTGCAAGCGGGCGCCCGCAGACGGCGACGAGATAACCTTCCCCGCACGGCATCAATGCGCCGCGATTGTGCAAACCCGACCCTCGGGCGTTCGGCGGGTCATTATATTTGGTAGCCTCAGGGGGGGGGGGGGGGGGGTCAGCGCTTTGAGCGAGGCCTCACATCGCGGTGTGCGTGCGTCGGTTCGTTGTGTTTGTGCGGGTGTATACGTTGGCTGCCGCAGCTTTATGTACGTTATACCGTTAGTGTGTCTACAGCAGCGGCGGCGATGGTGCGGAATTCTTGCGGTTGCGGCACAAAGCCGTGCTCGACCTAACCCTAATGAAAGTGCTTGAACTCCGCCTCGCCAACACTGCCCTCCCCTTCTGTCTACCTTCTTGCTTCGTATCGTGGCTGGCGAGCCTTCAGATTCGGTAGCAGGTCGCTTGGTTTTCTAGAAGCAATTTTGCGCGCAGCATCAGAGGTTGCGTTCTCGGTGAAATTGTGGCTTTGATGAAGCGAAAATGAAGAGGTCGGGGAGGGTTAGCTGTCGAGGCACAAGGAGCAATTCGGGTCGTGTTTGAAGAAGTGTTTCCTCACACCACCGAGCTTGGAGATGCGCGCGTTTATGGAAGTGTGTCAACGCACCTCCATACGGGGCTACACCCTGGCTGTTGATCGTTCATTTGTGACGAAAAAGTCACGTACGCAAACGGGCGGGCAAATGTTAATGGGCGCAGGCGGTACCCGAAAGAAATAGTAACTTGCAGCAGACCAGAACATTGAAAAGAAACGAGGGTGAAATTGAAGGCCCACTTTGAATCATAAATATTTTCGCACTCTTGCGGTGTCCGGAACTAGATGTATGGTGCAAGTTGTTGCCATAGAGAGTCAAATGTGCTACATCAGGGAGATCTTGCAATGAGATCTTTCTATCATATTTTTACGTTTGCCGCTTTCTTTGTTGATCCACAGGTGACCGCACAAATGCAGGTGCACGACTGTGGGCTATACGGACGCTCTGTCTTCTGGCGAATGAAAACACAATATTCACTAGAACGAAAACACCCTTACTCTTGAAGCGGAATGAAATTACTTACCTGAGTTTTTCTTTTCATTAACCAAATTAGCAAAAGGTCTGTTTCAAAAATTTTTGAGTACTTTCTATTTGCACTGTGCTACATTTACTTCTGTTTGGTGCTTACATATTTTGGTGAACTCATATTTTTTAGTGCGTCACTAAGCCAGAGAAAATCTAAGAATGCGCGAATTTAGTCCCGTAACAGTAGTGTGCTCACGCGGCTATACGTGTCAGATGATTGACGTTGCACACGCCTCTCCGGGGATTACAAATTCACGGGGAAAGTGTGCAGTGCTGAAATAATTGTTTTTTTCTTACCTAAACATGGCCGCTACTTGCTTTTACGGCACCCATGACATTGCAACAACTCTCGTTTTGTACTGCTACAACAATATCTTGCATTTGTTTGCTTGATAACGAAAAATCACGCAGACACCACATTCCAGAAACCACTACTGCGCTAAGCAGTTCCAATGCCATTTACCATTCCAATGACATGTTTGTACAGTCGCGGACGGAATAAAATGGACCACGGGATCTCCGAAAACGTTCAATTCCCGAGCAGCCTGTAGCAGTAACCAGTAAAACTGCCCACGACAACGTTGTTAGCATATTCTAGTCGAGGTCCAAAATGCAAATACCAGATTGCGTTGTGAGGTTGCGGAGATATTCAGCTTTTTCTTAGATTTCATGGTCCATAATATTCTGTCCGCGACTGTACATGGCAGCTCCACTGCCATGTACTAACTAGTCATGCGACGAACCGAATATTTACAGAAGCAATGCAGGGTGACTGCTCTTTGCTTGAACGGCACAGTGCTTTGCTCAGTAACTCTCAGTGGCGTCTAGAAGTGAGATGAGTATCAACGGACGCGATATGCTATGACTTTGCGTTTGCATATTCTTGAAGATCATTGCATGCTGTGCCATAATTTTGTCTTTGCGTTTGGTCGTGAATATGGTTGTGCGCTGTGCCATAATTTTGCCTTCGCTTTTTATCAAAAACTTCATCTTGTGCTGTGCTATAATTTTGCCGTACTGCTTGGCCAGGAAAGTAATTGTGCACTGGGCCATGATTGTGCCGGTACATTTGATCATGAATGCCATTGGCGCTGTGCTATAATTTTGCTTTTGCATTTGGTCGTTGACATAATTATGCACTGTGCCATGATTTCGCCCTTGCATTTGGTCATGAACGACATTGTGCACTCTGCCGTAAATTTACATTTGAATTTGGACATGGACCTCATTGATCTAAAGCACGCAACGCTGCTCACCTCATTGTCAAGGCCGAGGAGACTGAGGTACTGAAGGTATTTGCTCAGGTTCATGTTTCCGTTGCTTCGAACCTGCGAAGGAAAAGAAAAAGACATGTGTGAAGAAAATGACAAAATTTGCATTGTGATGCTCTGCAGAAGAATGCCGCAAACGGACAAACGAAGTTTTTCAAGAAAATATTGCGATGAATAGGCAATGGTTCTTACCCATCCAGTGCTCTTGAGCATGCATCTGCTAAGCCTTGGGAGATATTCCTGCGTACACCGAAACAAGAACAACAGGAGGTTAGTTCTTCGAGGTTCTAGTTACAGCATTCTCCTTTACACGTTTTTATACCGTATACCGTGTATCTAAATTGTCACTTGTGCAACTAGATCATATGCCACGAAAGTTAAAAGATATCATTTGGCTTGATTTCGCCTTTAGCTACAAGTATGATGCAAAATAGGGTGTTGATATCATTGAAAAGGCTCCTTCACGACAGCGACATTGTTGGACTGCTGTTAAGGTATGTACAAAGGCGTTTGTTCGTATTAACGTTTCTTGATTGTACTGTCGCCTTGTATATATTGTGTAATACTTTCACGTTAACCCGCGTTGCTTCTTCTGCAATATCTTTGCGTTGTTTTGACCGCTACATTACAACGTCAATGCGGATGCATTAGCTTTTCTTCTTCGTACACAAATACTGCGCGTGAGTGTACAAAACTATGTGGGTAAAGCTAGTGTCGGAAGGTGCGATTGGCCTGCGATTTCGCAGTTGCAAATTCTTGCCACTGCAATTCGCATGTGCGGTTAAGTGTGCCGTAAGTGTGCCGTCGGCCGCGTCGCGAGCACGGTTTCAATGAGGATATTATTTTTGGGACTGTGAGGCTAATTTCTTTCCCGCAGTAAAACCGCAACCAAAAATATGCGCCTATCACGAAGACGGGGCACGTAGTCTAAAAATGAGGGCCGTTCCCATGGGTATGTGTCGCTGGATATGTGCGACAGAGGCCACTGGGTGTAAGCACCACTGAGTATGCGCCCCTCTTCAGTGAATCTCATTGACACCACTTATGTCACTAGGTATGTGCCATTCGGTACGTATGAGCAGACTTCGCGTCAACGCCGCTACCTGGCGCAGCGAGTCACAGTGCACAGTGCACAGTGCACAGCACACGACATGTTTTGACTATTCGCATAGATCAATTGTCACCGCATGTAAGTTCCTCCCGATGTTTTTTTTAGATTTTCGGAGGCACTGAGATTGTTTGGGAATTCGTACATGTGGCATGGACTGGGAACCAACAACAACGGGGATCATCAGACCCGCCACTGGTGGTTGCTTGCCTAAATTGTTTTTCGCGATGGTGTAACGGGCCCACACACGCTATAGGGTTTCACAAAAACGGTGTCCGGTTTGTTTTACATCGTTTCGACCGAAGCGGACTGCGTGAGCATCCGAAGAGTATTTCAGCCTTCCCGCAGAAAGTGCTCGGAAATGACAAAAATCACAGTCATCACTATCGGATAGGTGCGAAATAGCAATGTGAAGTTTGCGCGTTTGCGCAAATCGTAGCTGCGAAAGACAGTGCACACTCGCAAGCACGCGAAACAGGCTTATCTGTTATCACATAACAAAAAATTAAATTATGAGATTTTAGGTGCCAAAACCACTTTCTGATTATGGGGCATGCCGTAGTCGAGGGCTCCGGAAATTTCTACCACCTGGGGTTTTTTAACAAGCACCTAAATCTAAGTACACGGGTGTTTTCGCCTCCATCGAAATGCGGCGGCCGTTGCCGGGATTCGATCCCGCGACCTCGTGCTCAGCTGCCCAACACCATAGCCACTGAGCAACCACGGCGGGTTATCGCATGTTCAAGACACAAAGAGTAGCCGGTGCCGTATTTGCGCACCAACATCGTCTACAGCATGAACAACAATAATTTAAAAAATACATTACACTTTTGAAATCATTCTTTATTTTGATGAAAATCAAGCAGTTTGGTGCTAACATGGAAGCACGATGGGCCCATCATTACGTTTTAATTAGGGGTTTGATTTATTATTCGCGGCTTCGACCTTTGCGGGAATTAAGAAGATTTAACTCGGGACCAAATTTATTCCGCCTGTTCAAATACATGTTAAACGCAGAAATGATTTTATGACACAGTCCCTATACCAATTTGAATGAAATTTGTTGTGTTTGAAAGAGAAAGACAAATTCTAGTGACATTGGGAACCATAACTTTAATTAGATCTTGGAATTTCTTTCAAAAGTTGAAAAAAATTTGGTTAGCTCGTATTGTTAGTTCAAAGATGAAAGCCTAATGTTTAAATATATGTGCCTCCTGTATCAAAAACACATATCGCAGTTCTGTAAACTGCATTCAATAATGCACCTGAAGTGAATAAATTTCATAACTAAATTTACACTTTACATGACTTTGTTACAATGCTTTGGAGGGTTCTGCAAAAGTCAGTCCCAATCACATTTAAATTTGGTATTGCGCAAAACAGTGTATAATGCATCATTTTGTCGGCTGTCGATTTAATATTGCATTCAATTTGTACACTTGTAATATAGTCTTTTTTTGTTGAATTACGGCGTTGTAAATCTGACAGTTTCGTTTCTGGAAATACCGTAGTCGTCAATAATTATTATAAAATATACTTCGCAGCCTAAACAAAAAAGAATGCGCTGGCTACAGTTACTAACACCTAATTCTTTCTTTTATGCAACAAACTCATGTTCATTTCACTGGTGGCCGAGAAAAAAACGATTTATCCATTCCTACGTATTTAGAGAGGAGACCACGAGATAAAGCTGCCTCTTGGAGCAATGAACACAGTGCGTTATAGCTCCATTAACATTGCTGATAAAAGCATTCACAACATAAACATTCTTTATGTGCAGTCACCAAATTAATTTGGTCCGATTAGCGGATTACTATTGTTGTAAAGTGTACTTTGGCTATTTGACCAGGATTAGTTGAACATTAGTTGAGTTACGGCATTGTAAATCTGACAGTTTCGTTTCTGGAAATCCCGTAGTTGTCAATATAGTGTTTGTATTAGTGCCTTTGTTGCTCTATTTTATGAACTCTTATTTATCAAGTGTGCAACGGGTAACCTGTCTGAGCTTTACTTTTTGCGTTGCTTACATTTACTTATTTATATTGACCTTGTATTTTTGTGTTTTGCATGTGTATGCGTACTAAATGGGGCAACGGGTAGCCGTAATCTATTAACCGTGTGTTGGAATAGTCGGGTTTAAAGGGGCTCTTCTTCCCGTTTGTATATAGTTACGGAACCACAACGAATCCAAAATGGTGTTAGACATGAAATTTCTTTTATGAGCGAGTAAATGCTGCATATACATAAAGAAAGCATGCTTATGTCTGGAAGTTTTCTCGTTCTTGAACCTCGTGGAGGCGCGGTTATCCGCACAAATGGTGGGATTGGAACCTTTGTATTGATATAGCGCTTACTCATGGAACGCTTAATCGTGGAACGCTTACTCGTGGAACGGCTTAATTACGCCGTACTGTAGGACACGCAGCAAGTATACATACATTTTAGGCTGTTACGGTATTCACGGCGCATCACTCCGTGATTCACGTACATCTTTTTCGACTGCACTTCCTCAGTGCACTTTTTGAAGTAGCCTGTCATCCCGGAGGCACCGTTTCTTACAGGTTTAATCAACTCAAGGACGCTATCACTAACTGCATATATCTTTTGGCACGTGTTAGCAATGAACACGTGACCGCGCTCCGCGGAACGCCAGAGCAGCCGCCGTTGCCGCGCAACAAATCAAGGCACCTGTTGAGGTGCAGCAACGCCTGGAGGCATGGCTTCGGGTCATCCGCTACATCGTTTGGGTGCGCCTAGACTGTGTCGTATTGTAAATGAAAGTTCGTTAACAGCAGTTCTGCACTTGCCAAGTTCTAGTTGTGAAACCTCCCCCCCCCCTCGACACCTCCCCCCCCCCCTTCCCCGTACATTGCCAAATCAGCTCCATCGACTGGAGCAAGCTATTCGCTCTTGAGCGAAAATAATTTGGTTCCCTTCGGGACCAGCTGGGAGGTAAAGAGAGAGGCGAAAATACTTTTTTTCCCACGGATAAGCCTAACGACGTCTATGCGTTTTATTAACGCTCAAGTCGGCAACACGGCCGACCTTTTACACGCTGTACACATACATAAAGCTGGCTTCCCAGCGACGGCGACATACTTTTGAAAGCAGAATTCTCTTTGTTGCCAACGGAGGCTTGGCAAGTCCAAAGAACTATAGCAGGCGACACGAGGCGACACCCTCAGGCATGATTGTGCCTGATCAGGCTCGCTTCGATGTGCGGCCACGCTGGCAACGCGGGCGCTTGACGGAGCATGGTCACGTGCTCGCGCGTTCACCTTAGCTCTGCTCATCGCTGTGCATGTATCTGCACGCTATTGGCTCGAAGGAATGCGTTGACGGAAGACTTCGGCAATATTTGTGCGTCCCGAGGGCATTGTCCTCTCGTACCTTGGTACTCGTACACAACTGATAGCCTTTAAACCTCGATGCTACGAAAACGTTTGCAAATCGGTAAACGCGTGTTCAGTTGGCAGTTCTATAGAAAATGATATACACCATTTAGGTTCCTTATATAAATACAACCACCTGGCACGATACGAACACATAAACTTCAGGCCACTTTACACCTAAATAGTCTAACAAAAAAAAAACGATGCTTCATAGAAAATTTTGATCAATGTGGATAACAATACCCTTGTTCGAAGTTTGAAGACCTTATTGGTTTATTTTTTATTTATCTCTGAGTAGAGTTTCGTGTTTCATAGAGTCAGTGTTGCATATCATTTGCTGAGGTAGGTGCAAAAACGTGTTTTTCCCGAAACAACTTTTGACAGTACGTACCTCGATGTCACTGGGATGTTCTGGAAGATGCTTCTGACACCGAATCCAGGTTTGAGGATCGCTCATCTGTTGGGGAAGACGAATATTTCACTACGGTGATATCAAGGATCGCTCTTCACGGAAGTCAAAGGGGTTCGCAACCTTGCAATAAGTGTTTGTGTTAACTATAAGTGAGATTTTGAATACTTCTTGTCTATAGAGTTTTTAGTTCTCATTTCGTAATCTGTTCTGAGCATGTAGGATAGATATTTATGTTCTACATCATGGTTACTCTCATCTGAAGCAAATGGAAATGATTTTACTGGGGTGCTTAACACGTGTTCCTGAAAATAATGCACGTAGTTGCAGCAGTTTATAGAGCAGTAATAATAAACCAGAAAACGTGTGTGACGTGTTACTGATCGCGAAGACGGATGCCTAAATGCAAGGTTGCGGGAATATCAGATGCCACGCCTCATTGAATGACAGTGAGGAATACAACCAAGTTGACTACACATTGAAGACAGTAATTACTTTTCGCCTACGATTTTGCGAAGTGCACCCTTCTCTGTTTATGGCAGTAAAGCTTCACCTTTATTGGCCGTTGTTGTTGTTGTACGTTTACTTATTTAGGTTGTTACGAGTGCAGCAACATAGAGAAGCACCGTAATGCAACATTGCCTTCCTTTGGGAGGGTTGGTTCATCGTGCTGACAGCGCTTTGTAACAGCGAAGACCGAGACAAGAAGTAACAGGGACGACAAGACGGTTGCTGAGATTCCGACGTACAGTCGTGTCAGTTACTTTTCTTCGTATTTTGCAACTTCAGGCGCTGACAGCACGGTTCAATGGCACAAACGCAGCTGCGAGTGGCCGCTCGCAAAATACGCCGCCACACATCGTTCGATCGTTAGTCGAGGCGCCCTGTTGAAGGCCATATCAATTCGTGCTCGCTGTAAAGATGAACGTTCTAACTCAAAATACGTTATACATTTCAAGTTTACCAAGCGCAAAAGAAAGTTCGACAGCCATTTTTTCGTGGCCTCTGCGTCTAGATGGAGCGAATAACTGGCACAAGCTTCCTCGTTTCGAATCGAACACGGCAAAGCGGGGACGACTACGACTTCGTGCGGCATGAGGCGGTAGCTTTGAGAACTAGGATTGAGTGAGCGTAAGCCTCCGAGATTGTTATCCGGTGCGCGCGTAATTTCGGATGTCGGTGCGCGATCGACGGCTCATCTCGACGAGGGTACACGAAGAACATCATTGTTGCACATCCGAGTTCCGTTAGCCTCAAACCAATGATAGACAAAGTTCCTATATACGCATAAGCGTACGTGCACACATTAAGGCTTTTCAATGATAGCGAAACTCGTCGTCAATGAAGTCAATAATGACAAGGTTTATATGATGCGAAAGACAACCTGAAACGCGATTTTCTTTGAATATAGGGTTCCGTCATACAGCGTGACAAATTGCAAAAGAGAAGAGAACAGCCATTTATCTTTGGAGACAGATTATAGTTGAAGGAAGGAAGGAAGGAAGGAAAAAGTGGAGAAGGAAAGGTAGGGAGGTTAACCAGTATGGCTTAACCGGTTTGCTACCCTACACATGGGAGAGGGATGGGGGAGATTAAAGATGGGGAAGGGGGAGACGGAGAGAGAGCACATATCACAGCACACACACATGGTCCGTTGGAGTCCATCATTCTGGCATGGTACGCGACGTCACTCTCACAGCCGCTTGTCCAATCCCGTCTCTTTCAAAAACCGTAGTGCCTTTGTCGCCTTCACCTGCGATATCTTCTGTCGGCGGCATGTGAAAATCGTGTCGAGCGACAATGGTCTACTGTCAAGGCGCGCTAGAACAGATGCCAGGGACTGTCGCTGAACGTTATAGTCAGGACAGTCGCACAGAACATGTTCCAGCGTCTCCTCGCAAAGGCAGGCATTACAGAGATCGTTGTCGGCCATTCCAATGCGGAAGGAGTAAGATTTGGTGAAAGCCACCCCCAGCCATAAGCGATAAAGCAGGGTCGCCTCTCTTCGACGCAGTCCAGTTGGCATATAGAGATGCATCAAAGAGGGCAGGTGGTATTGACGGTTGCTCTGGGTGGTCTGGCTGTCTGGCTGTTTGGTGTGCACCATAGAGATAGCGTGATCTCATGTGCAAGCACTCGAAGTCTGCTAGCTGCGTCGGATCGTGAAAGCGGTATGGCCTCTTCTTGTGCGTCCTCAAGAGCTGCCCGAGCGGCATTATCGGCGTCTTCATTTCCAGTGACGCCGCAGTGACTTGGCAGCCACTGAAACGTCACATGGTGTCCTTTCTCCTGTGATGTATGGAGTAGGCATCTAATATCGAATACGAGCTGTTCGAATGGCCCGCGATGCAGAGCTGATAGTACAGATTGTAGGGCTGCCTTTGAATCGCTGAAGATTGACCATTGCCGAGGTGGCTCCCGATTGACGACACGAAGTGCAGCGCGAAGAGCAGCTAGTTCAGCAGATGTCGATGTTGTTGGGTGGTCAGTCCTAAAGCTGATGGTAATAGCTTTTGCTGGGACAACCACAGCACCGGACGAACACTGGATGTTTGTGGAACCATCGGTATAAATGTGTTCCCTGTCCGCGTACCTCTCGTGCAGAAGAAGCAGAGACAGTTGTTTGAGCACAGGCGACGACAGTTCAGACTTTTTTCCGATTCCTGGTACACTGAGATGGACTGTAGGGCTGATAAGACACCAAGGGGGTATCGATGGTTTAGATGCAGCGGTGAAACCCGATGGCAGTTTGTCGTTGTATTGTCAGTTTGTCGATGGCAGTTTGTCGTTGTCGTTGTCCGAAGGTAGTGCTGCAAGGTGGTGATAGGTGGCACGTGCAAAATGTCTGATGTGCGTTCTCAGGGCTTCCACCGTAATGTGAGTTCGCATTGGATGGTCCCGAGCAATCGCAATAGTTGCCTCTGTTGAGGTGCATCTGGGCAAACCAAGGCAGACTCTGAGTGCTTGAGCTTGTGCTGCCTGCAGAACACGAATATTTGTCTTGCAGGTGTTGGTCAGTACAGGTAGACTATATCTTAGAAAACCGAGAAAGAGAGCTCTGTAGAGTTTAAGCATTGCGTCTACTGACATCCCCCACGTCTTTCCTGCCAAGTATTGAAACAACTGGGAAGTTGCTGTCAGGCGCCGTTTCATGTAGGCCACGTGCGGGCTCCAACAGAGGTCTCGGTCAATTATTACGCCAAGGAATCTGTGGGTTCGGACATAGGAAATAGTCCGCCCATTGATTGAGATGATATAAGGCGTCATCGGTTTGCGAGTAAATGCTACTAGTGCGCATTTTTCTGGTGATATGCTGAGTCCCTGTTTACACAAGTAGTTCGCTGTCAAAGTGGCCGCTCTTTGAAGTCGCGCACGTATCTGAGGACGTGTGACTGCCGAAGTCCAGACACAGATGTCGTCAGCGTATATTGAAATTTTGATGGTAGTTGGCAAGTACTCAGCAAGTCCAACAAGAGCGAGGTTGAATAGCGTCGGGCTGAGAGCACCGCCTTGAGGAACGCCCCTGCTGGTATAGCGTCGCGTAGTTGGGCCATCGTCAGTTAACACAAAGAATGATCTTGCAGATAGGTAGCTTGCAATCCACAAAAAAACTCGACCACCTAGGCCAACCGTCGCAAGGGCGTCGAGAATGGCCTCATGTAATACGTTATCGTATGCCCCTTTCACATCTAGGAATAAAGCTGCAGATAAACGCTTACGGGACTTTTCGTGCTGGACATAGGAAACGAGATCAACTACATTGTCGATAGAAGAGCGGTCACGTCGGAAACCAGCCATGGAAATCGGATAAATCTTGTAGTATTCAAGGTACCATTCCAGGCGGCCAAGGATCATCCGTTCCATTATCTTTCCTACACAGCTGGCCAGCGCTATTGGGCGGTAAGAGGTGAGCTCTAATGGGGATTTGCCCTGCTTTAAGAGTGGCACCAGGCGGCTTACTTTCCATTCGTCAGGAACATTTCCCTCCTGCCATGAGGAGTTGTAAAGGCTCAACAACTCTATCCGTGCGGACCCTCCGAGATAGCACAAGGCCCGGTATGATATACCATCCGGACCCGGAGATGATGAGCGCCTGCAGAGAGCTAGAGCGGCTTCGAGCTCCTCCATTGTAAAAGGAAGGTCCATGCGGCCATCACGTGAATTGGGGACGTCAGCTCGGGCTGGAGGATCTGGACGAGTAGCTTGGTCTGCGATCCGCGCACAAAAGTCTTCTGCGACATCGATGTCTTGCCGCCCTTGGAAAAGCGCTAGCGTCTTGAATGGGAAACGCCGTTCCGGAAGGCAACGCAGACCTTGCACCGTTTTCCATATGTGAGACAGTGGCTTGCGGGGGTCGAGTTTCTGGCAAAACGTTGCCCAACGTTCCGACGCTAATCTATCCATACGACGCTGAATCTTCTTTTGCATCCTCCTGGCTGCCCTAAGGTCATGAATTGATTTTGTACGCCGATATCGACGTTCCGCCCGGCGACGAAGCGCTCGAAGGCGCTCTAATTCTATGTCGAAGTCATTCCGCGTGGAAGAGGTCGTCATCATGCGAGTGGCGTTTTGCATCGTCATTTTATTCGTTTGCTCTAACCCTAATGGTAGGCCCTCGCGGCAGGCATCTTCCATCTCAGATTTGAAGTTGGCCCATTGAATCGTCCGAATGGTATTCCGTAAGCCTGATCTAGACGACAAGCCTTTGATGTTCAGATAGGTGGGAATGTGGTCACTCCCATGTGTCTCAATGTCTGGAAACCACTTCACACATCTGGCGAGAGAGTTGGAGACGAAAGCAAGGTCGAGGCAGCTGCCGTATGTCACGCCGCGAAGAAAGGTGGGGCTACCATCGTTCAGGAGAGTAAGGCCATAGTTGTGGGCGATGCTTGCTAATCTTCGTCCTCTTGCATTTGTCCGTGTACTTCCCCATGCTGGATGGTGTGCATTGAAATCTCCTATGATGACCCATGGGGCGGGACAAACACTCAAGATATCCGCAAATCTTTTGGTATCGAAATTGCAGGAAGGCGATATATACACGCCTATGAGAGTAAACAAGAGTTTTTCCTTTTAACTGTGATGCATATATATTGATTGTCGTCGTGGGGAGCAATTGGTTGCAAAACATAGGTGAGTTCACGACGAACAAAAATGACGATTTTGCTGCATGCACCATTTGTTGATGACATGATAAATTCGTATCCTGACAGTCTTATTGATTTCGACAAGTTGGGCTCACAAATGACGATGAGGGGAAACAGATTGGTGTATACAAACTGCCGAAAATCTGAAATTCGTGATTTTAGCCCTCTGGCGTTCCATTGGATGATGGACGCAGCCTTGACTTCTTTCCGGAAGGATGGGGTATGGGTAGCCATCTTTCTAGTTGAGGGATGCAAGCACTGGGCCTAAGGCGTCCAGCACTTTAAGTGCGTTTTGAGCACAGGGTGTCCCGATGTCCACTAAAATTGCTCGAATGGCCTCCATGAGAGAACGTAGCACCGAGATGACTTGGCGGTCTGTTTTAGGTGAATCGTCCATGGCCGGAGAAGGATCAGGTGGGACCCCGATCTTCTGAGGTTCCTTCGCAAGGGAGCGGCTTGGTAGCGTAGGCCACTCCTCTGAAGATAGAGTCTTTTCTTCTTCCTTCGTGGAAGTGGTGGGCCTTGTCGCGGTGTGACTAACTGGCACCGCAGTGGAGTGGGTACTGTCACTTCGCGCATGCGCCTTCTTCGAAGACGTACGATGGCGCCTACGTCGTCGCCGACGCCGGACTACTTCGGCTGCCTCCCTGTGGGCAGAATTGTCTCTGGCCATTTGCTTAAGAACCGCGCGCTCCCTCTTGATGCGGGGACAGTCCTTCGAGGAGGCCGCGTGAGGGCCGCTACAGTTGACGCACTTCAGGACCGTGGCACCGCAGGTCTGTTCTGCATGAGGTTCAGCGCAACGGGGACACAGTAGCGAGTTGGGACACACGCCTTTGACGTGTCCTAGCCTGAAACACTGATGGCATTGAAGCGGCTTCTGGATGAATGGTCGAACCGGATGACGGAAATGTCCGACTTTAACGTGGGATGGGATACAATCCCCCTTGAATATTACTTTTACGCAGCGCGTATCCCCAAGACGGCGCACTTGCGTAATGATCGTGCCTTCGTATGCCGGCTTGATGAGGCTAGGTAAGTCATCATTGGGAATGGCAGTGTCAATGTCGTAAATCACACCGGCTATGGATGTGTCGTCGATCGGGATAAAGGGGCGCATTTTGATTCCGTCTAGCTCTGTGATTTCTTGGAGTTTTCCAAGCGCACTCGCGTTGTACACGTCTATGGCGAGTATATTCTTGCGTGGATTTATTCTTATGTCTTTAATTTGATCCGGCACCGCACATTCCAAAAAAATGGATAGGGCTTGCCTGTTCAGCAATCGTAGGTTGCTTGACGGTTCTGTTGGCATAAAGATGATGACGTGTGGCCAGCGCGCAGGCCTTGTCTTCACAGTCGTTGTGCTCGCAGGAGTTGACGGCGCTGTGTTGGCGATTTTTCTCCTCGCCCTCTTACTCCGGACGGGTATGAAGCCGTCGTCGGATGAGTCGTCTTCCGACATAGAATACAGCTCGGTGTCTTCGGTGTCACTGGGGGAGCCAACTCGCTTCCTTGCGGTTGACGGCCGTGATGACTTCTGGCCAGGCGGGTCTCTGGCATGCTCCGCGTCCATGGCCGCAAGACGGGGAGGCGAGGCACCTCGAATAGCGAAGATTTCACCCAAAAATTCACAGAGCACAGAAACAAGCGTTCTGCCAAGAAGACACTTCGTCGTCTTCATTACAGTTGAAATATTGTATCCAGGCATGCAGACTGGCATGCATAGAAGTCTGGTTAAAGGTGTCCTACCAGACTTTAGTTTTTCCCGTAAAGTTACAAGTGTTTCAGTTATGATTGGCTTTATAACAGTGAGGTGTCCTTTTCTAAAAGTAGATCGTGCTGTACATGCATTCTTGAAAACGTCGCCGTATTGTGGCAGCCAATTACTCCCAATTCTAGCCGCCCTATCATGGCGTATGCCATCGATATATTGTTACGCTTAAAATGCTGTATTTTTTGTCCCTCACCACTTTTCATCTGATTCACACTGTTATGAAGTTATTGTTCGGTGCAATGCTTGTCACTGTAAATCCAACATTACTTTAATGTGGCCACCGATTCTATAGCGTAAGAGACGGTCTTGTCTAACCAGATTACATGTGTTACGGGTATGGTGCTGTACATGCGCTCTCAAATGCACGTGAGCGTCTTTGATTGCTCCGGAATGTGTTGCGGCATGTGAATAAATAACGAGCGCAAGTAACCTTTGAAACTCGATTCGAGGACCGATGACTGAGCCCGCCGCCATTGTTGTGATTTGAGTGTCGCTCGTCCTTTGGACACACGTTGGCCCCGATAGATTGTTAGATTGTGCTTTCACGCGGCTTCGCGGTGTTTGGTTCTTCGTCGTCTATAAAACGCGCCAATATATGAACGCAAATAGACGCCGATCACGTGTGCGTATGCATTGATAGAAATCTTGAGCCACGCCTTCCTCACCTCTGGTATGACAAGCGGGTTCTTCAGAGGCTCGCATGCTCCCCAGTCGGATGTAAAGAATTCCTGGACCTGAAAACACGAAAAAAGACCCGAACTGTTATGAAAAGGCGTCGAAATTCACCAAAGCAGGCGTTGTAAATGCTCCACAGCGGACGTTTTCAGTCGATCATCATCATTATCATTATGATCATAATCACAATCATTTATGTTCTCAGAACACCTGTAATGGAGCATTACAAATGGTGGCTTGGATGAAACGCTTACAATCCGCGATGCAGAGGCAAAGAAATGAACATATACTCCCAATAGCGAAAAAATGCACTAAGATTGCACTCAAGCATACGAAAACAGTAATTATGCAAAGAAACCGCTAATAGAGGAAAATAAATATAAGACCATAAAACTATTATAAAAGAATGCCATCACCGAGAAAAAGGCCGCAGTATAGCCCATAAGGCGAATCATCTATTGCGACAGCAAATTAGTAGACACCTATACGAAGTAAGGATAGTAGCTTTATCGGTCATATAACCTTGTAAACATTTGCTTAATATCTAAATTAACAAGCATCGCTTCCCGCACGCACAAGCAAACATGTATACATCTCACTCGATGACCGCAGAAACTCGCTGTCAAAGCACTGCAGTAAGGAAGAGCGGAAGCAGCAGCAAGTTCATTGGCCTACCTACTGCTTTACCTTTCAACGTGAACTAAGTGACGAAAACACAGCTCACACCAAACTAACAGCACTCAGCGCACTCTGTCCCGATCGCAGATCGATTGGAAGATAGAGACCCTATTTTGAAATGCGTACGGCGGCCGCGCCGCACGCAGCAGCCGCCGGAGTAGAACTGCATGCCCTCCTGCTTCTCCCCCCCCCCCCCCCCCCGTTGCCTTTGGCGTGACGGAAGACGGCGTGCTTCCTCCCCACTTCCCTCCCTTGCACGTGCGGGATGCCGGCGCCATTGTCGCTCACCCTCACACGCTTCCACTCGCACATACAAAATACGGCGCGAGGTGACGATGTTATCGCCCTTGGATTTTACACGGAACACCACGGTGGCGACAGAAATGCGTCTGGAGCGTCCATATTTTTGATATTGCAATAAATAAAGAAAAGCAGCAGCATGCTGCGATACGCGATGAGACGCAGAACCCCATTATGATTTCGACAACACTTAACAACGAACGTACTCCCCACAAAACTTTCGCGATGTATTGCGATTTTATAAAGTAATGGAACATTTCGTAAATTGAACGATGACAGTCAGGTCGTCATAGAACCTTTACTGCAGCACTTGATTCGCTTGAGAGCGTCAACCCGTTATATAACTGTCAAAAATATTTTAACGCTGCCCCATCGAGTCTATGTTACATTTCTTCGTTTAGTTTAACAATTCAATAACGAAGATTACATGCATACGAACAAAGGACAAGAAAAACTAGACAAATTTTACATACAGCACAATCTATCGATTTTAAGCAGAGCAAGACGACTGCGTAATAATGCAAGCTGTGAGCGACGGCAGACGTTGATAAAGGTACGCCCACAAATGTAGGACATCATCGATATCAATAATTCATTACTTTCTTCGCAAGCACGCGGTTGTAACTTCAAGGAAAGATTTGAAAGCCTCGCAGATTACTAACAACAACTGAGTACGTTCCGTATATGTAGCAACGCCATGGGCGGTCTCGAAGCAAAAAAAAAGAAGAAAAAACGAGAAGAAAGAAAACGTCACATGCGAAAAGGAAGCAAGGTCTAAAAATGGAACTCCTCGCTTCCTCCCTGCTTAACTTCCTTTTCTTAATTTTATTTCTTTAGCTATGCTGCTCGCTTGTAGGTTGCGCAGAATCTCAGTTGATAATTAGACATCCTCCTGCGTTCCAGCGAAAAAAAAAATATCTGCACTTCGTATGTGGCTGCACGAACCGGTACTCGAATACGGCGCAGCGTTCGAAAGGCCGACAAGCACCACGACCTCCGATATCGTGCGTGCCGATCTTGGAGGCTATGCGAGTACGCGAGTCACGCTTGGGGCAGTCATCAGGGGCCGACATAAAGGAGCGCTATCCTATGCCATGTTTCAGAAAATTTGAAAGCAACGTGCGGCTGACATTGTACGGTACGGAGGGAGGGGCGCTGATTTTATGGCTTTCGTTATTTAAAACGGCGGAATTTGGCAAGGAGAACACAAAGGAATGACTCTTGCACTTAAATATTACTTTTGCAAATTGTAGTTGTGTTATCTAAGCGAATAACTGTTTTTTTTTCGTTTCTACACTGTGACTCTGTATGCACGATATTTCAATCTACGTTTGGCGTCTCGGTCGGGACAGCTTCTCATTAGGGAGTTTTAGAATAGGGGCCCCAATACTTTGGGGCCCCAAAGGGATTTGCGGGTGTTAGCGTTGGGGCACGTAGGACTGAAGAGTTTTAGAATAGGGTTTTACGCTTGCGGATACCGTCTTGCGCTGACAGCGCCACTACGGCGTCAAAGAAAAGCTATTAGAAATAATTAAATAAAATGTACCATTTTGTGATAGGAATAATAACTTTGACTTGCATGTATTCGCGTTTAATTACAATTTAGAGGTTATTCTGTAAGCAGCAAGCAATTAGTTGCGCTTAGTTTTGAGCAAACCAACTTTACTAGCCTTCACCAGCCAAGCTGAGCCGTGTTAGGCCTACGAGCCATAAAATCCACAATCGAATTCAAAATCAGCGGCGTCTAATGAGTCAATCTTCACAACACACGCTCGTTGAGAGAAAGCGATAACCGCAGTCACTTCTCCTAGCTTGCGAACTTCACGCGTTACCGCGAATCGAACCCAGTTTTGTGCTAGGTTAGAGCCGTCGCTTCGATGGGTGCCGCCATGTTTGCCGACGCAAAGTTTTTGGGGCCGCTATTTGGGCTCACGCTAAATCGGTGAAATAGCGTTCCCAACGCAAAACCCAAACGGAGTTTGCGTCTTGCGCATGCGCAGTGGCTTCGACGCTATTTCTTTGGGGCCCCAAAACGTTTGGGGCCCCTATTCTAAAACTCTCTATTGTTATATTAGTTATAGTATAGCACACAGCGTGGCTTTAGGCAATTAGAGATCAGTTAACAAATAACCTAAAAAATTGACACAACGGACGGTAGCGCATTATTAGACAGTTTTAGTTTAGCGTACGCAACTATAGCGTACGCTATACGCTATAAAATAGCGTACGCTAAGCACCGCACGTTTTCTACAATTTTAGTTGGCCGACGATATCTTCGGATCTCTGAGGCCATATTCCGTCGTTGCGGCTATTTCTCGCCTGTAGCGACAGGTGGCGCTGACATCTCGACCGTTTCTTTCGTTAGGCTTCGACTCATTCGAAACGAGAAGCGATCTCGAAAACACCACGAAGTTATCCATAATACTCTGCCGTCGAAGCGGCCTGAGACTAAGCGAAAGCAGTTTACACAGTCATTTGCTACGAACGAAGTGAATTTTACAAAAGCAACGCCAAATTCGATTCGAAGCGGGCAGCCAGGATCGCCGCCATGTTTCCCGCAAACTCCGCAAACCCCGCAAAAACGCTACCGTAACTCGTTTGCGTTGCGTACGCCCGCTATACCCACTATTTCGTTTAGCGTTCAGCGCATGCGCAGTGACGACCCGCTATTTTTTAGCGTACGCAATGGAATAGCGTACGCTATACTAAAACTGTCTATTACCTTTAGCAAGGCTATAGAGGCTTTTACTTTCTTGTGCAACATTATTTTCTTGTGCGATGGTGCCGCAGAAAATACACTAGACGGAAAGGTAGACACAGTGAGAACCAGCGCCGAGTCTCACTCCACTCAAGATTCAGTAAAGAAAGAAACAGAATAAATTGTAACCGAAGTTACATAGTAACATGACGACGCGTTTCTACATAGTCTGTATGTTTTCAATTAAAGCATGTGTCAAGAGTCGGCGGTATTTTCGGCATGTCTGCATTTTCCATCTGTGTCACTTTCTGCGAACATAATCCAACAAGGAACGACCCCATACCAACAAGTCCAACTTTGCGTAGTTTTGAGAAATAATCTCAGGCTTAGCTCTTTGTATGTATTGAGTGTGCACTTGTACCGTTCTCTTATTATAACCACAGAATGTGAAATTCTCTTTTTTTCCTCTTCACAAATACGAAATAATGAGATTACGTGAGTGTTACCATGTAAGACAAAGAATTTTACGCACCGCTGGAGGTGCAACGAAAAAGGACACCCTTATTTCTTTTTTCTGCCCAGGCTCTAAATGCAGAACCGCACCCTCCGCGTTTCCTCGAAAAGATGCTCCTCTTTCTCTCTTCTAATCTCGTTCCATCAAGGTTCCTTTAACTAAGTGGGACATATTTACGAAAGCTTTACATTTTCTAAATGTAGCCCACGTGGAACGAATATCCTTTAGCAGAAGGGTTAGAAGTCGAGCTTGCTGGTGCGTTACGAGAACTCCTGTCAACAGCGCGACACAACAGGACAATAATTGCCAAAAGAGGGCGCAGACTAACTACAATAAACTTGTTAGCAAGCGGCCTCTGGTTTGTCTGTTCTTGTCCTGTTGTTTCTCACTGTTTCCAACTATCCTCTAGCGTCGGCTCTCTGTGCTGTCGAGGTTTTCTTTTTTTGACACGGTCACGTTATGTCACTCTTATTATCGTTCTTCATAAGTTCGAATGAGCGAATAGGACACATTGATTTCGTTCCAGATAATTCCACTCGCTAAATGGAAACGAATTTTCAGAAATGGTCTATACTTACTCGGTGAAAATTACGTGGCAGGAGATTAGTATAGGGGCAGCAGACGTCTGCTCAGACTTCACGAGCCATATTGGTCGACACTATGCTTCCGTTCACCCAGCGCTGCACCTAACTACAGATAAAGAAGGAACGTGCGATGTGTAACTCGATAAACAAGGGCGCGCAATGCCGTTTCTTTCCTCTTGCGGCAAAGACGCGCCTCCTGGCGATGCGGGGCCCTCCGAATCACCCATATTGGGACACGTTTGCCCCTGGCTCTCGGTGCGGCGTATGTTTGCTTTATACGCTGTATCTATCTAGGCCGCCTGGCCGGTCGGCGGGACGCTTCTCCGCGACAACCGCCGTTGCGTACACGCGTTTACTGGCAGAGACGGGGGAAATGCAGTCGTCTGCACGTAAGGCATTCGGACGCGTCGTGAGCGGGTGTTTATTTCTGTCTAGAGAGAGGGGGGGGGGGGGGAGGAACAAAGCTGAATCAGTGTACGTCGTCTGCTACATCCGCGCCCTGATACGGCGTGCGTCTGCTCTTGGGTAGTTTCGTAGAAAATACAGAGGGAGCACTGAAGCTACAATTGGAATGGTTGGGTGGGACATGGATCTGTATAACCATCGTGCTTGTTTAGGCAAGCTTCCAAGTCAGTCTAAATCAGCCGAACTGCCAAACGTGCAGCTCCCGTAGATCATTACCGCCTCTAGTAAATATTGGTAGCAGCTCCATACTTTCGGGGGCTACTACGTACCGCATGTATAAGTGTACAGGTATAGACGTGGGAAATGCAATCTGGGCTTGAGGTGTTGGAGAGGGTAGCGACCGGGCGCTTACTCCAGTTGAGAAAGAGAGAGATAGATAGAGAGAGAGAGAGAGAGAAAGTTGAACTGGTATGTCGTCTGCTATGTCTGCGCCCTGGTATGATGCGCATCTGTTCTTGCATACAGGTTACTACAAAAAGTGCTAAAAAAGTTGACTCGCCTTCCCGGCCCTTCGAAAGTGGGTGTCCAGCGAAGCCGGACATGCCCTTTGGGACGTTTTGCTGAAGGGGTATGGCATGTTTTATTGCCTTGGAGTAATGGTAGTAATGGTAAATTAGAGTAATGGTAATATTGACGGCACACCACTGCTGGTCGTATTGCCATTTCTTTTTCCCTTTGCCGCTCCTCGCATTCACGCCGCTCCTCGGGAGTCTTATAACTATGCGTTGCGTACCCATGGAGGTGCTGCAACAGCAATAAAATCAGTTAGACTTGTTCTTTTATTTATGAAAGGCTAGTGACGTCACACCCCACGCCCCAAGCTACCGTTGCCGCGGCAGCTTGCGCACAAGAGTAATCTTTACCGGGAAACGCATGCGGGCTGCAATACGTGCTCTCTATTGTTATCAGGAGCGCCTTGTCATCAATTATGTGGTTCGGATGCTTGTTTCGTGCTTGTTCTTTATTGAAACGAATGCGGTTCTGTATGTTGCATGCGTGATTCCAAAGAATGTACGCACTTTTCGCATCACTCTGCTGAGTGCATGAAGCCTGCTTCATCTCCACCGCGGGTCAGCCCAGTATTGCATTACGTCCGTGATCGGCCCACATTTCTGCCCACGGACACGAAAAATGCCGACCAACAAGAGGTTAACAGCTTCTCTGTAAAAAAACTTTGGCGCTGC
Organism: Dermacentor albipictus; assembly: GCF_038994185.2. Lineage (NCBI taxonomy): Eukaryota > Metazoa > Arthropoda > Arachnida > Ixodida > Ixodidae > Dermacentor > Dermacentor albipictus. Next base: position 35,862,589 of record NC_091830.1, on the reverse strand, counting down.
GATAGTTGAAGCTCATGAGAATGGTGGCTACAGTTCAAGGATTTATCGAATCTTCATTGATGTAGCTTCAGAAGTTCTCGTAGCATTTTCTTATGTCAGACGCATACCTTAAAGTGCATTTCTGCATTACACCGTTCACAATCCATTTCTGCGTCGAAATCGTCATATTACTTGCATGAGTAGTAGTAAATAATAAGAAGAAGACACTTTAGCAAAGAACAGTCCGGCAGTTCTTGAAGTGGTGGCCTCAGGTGACGGCTCGAAGTTCTTGGACTCGAGCGGCATCTTCGGCTTGCCGAGTGAATAAAGTTGCTTAATAGTGCTGGTACACATGCGCCAGCACTGCGTCCACTGTGGTACAAATCTGCGAGTGCGTAACAATTGTTTGAGATCCCCTTTTATGTTTGCTTATCTTTTTATAACTTGTTATGCTAAAGATTATGAGTGCTGTACCCTGTCTTCACTGCCGATGTGTGACTGGAGCTCTGTCAAGCTGTCATGAAACAGCTTTTTTTCTCGGTCACCTTTTCTTCAGGGCAAGTATTCTGTTTTGGTGCAAAATAAAGTTATTTGATTGATTGATTATTTATTGCGCTCATTCTTTTCTTCAGCTTTCAAGGGATATCGTAGATTTTTAAAAGCTGTGAAGGCAATAATGCATTGCGCTCAGGTATATTGCGCAGTGTTGGATTTAGAGTGCGACATGTTGCAGAAAACGATCAATTCGTAAAGACAGAAAGCCGTTTGAAGACAGAGTCAGGAAGTATTCATCTGCTACCCTAACGTTCACGTGTTGGTCGAACCGCCATATTTGCCCCTTCTGCCGATTCTAGGGCCAGAGTTCTCAGGAACAGTTTTTTTATGGAAATGCTTTCGCTTGATCCACGCATGGTCCAGTGCCCATCTGCTTTTACCGTACTTTTTCCCTCCATAGATATGCTGCCGTTCTTGAAGTGGATGATTACCTCTGTTCGCTTGCCCACATGGTTCACCGATTTTCTCCTTTCTTCGCAATCGCCATTATTTCTTTGATGGCGCCGTCACACGGTTTATCGCGAAACGTTTGTCGCAGTCGAAATGTGAGCTTCGTCGTTTGCTTTTCGACCTGGCTGTGTGCTTGTGTACGTGACATTTTGTCGTGCTTTCTTATTGAAGATTCTGTGAGCCAGAGCCCGACCGGTGTTCCAAAGAACCCAACAACTAACCTGGATTGATTCATCAATAAATGATAGGCCTCTATGTTACGTAGCTATGTATATAAACAATAACTGGGCTGCCCTTGGGTAAAAATTGACTTTTAAGGCTTTAGATTTTCTAAGCTTGTTCACCAGTTTTGCGCTGTTAGCGTCATATACAGTGGTGGGCCGATCCTGTGGATACTTCGGACTACGGTTCCCATGGGCATGGCCCGTTATGCACAGTCAACCGCAAAAGTTTACGGGACGCAGGACCTGCCACGAAGCTGAATTCGCGTGAAGCGTGGTCACACAGCCTCGAATGAAATGTTCCAGCATGTAGTAGCCTTCGTTACCTACACAGTGGTTCATTAAGTACGAAGTGTCATGCCTTAAGAGAGCACGGATTAACATTTGAAGGGGAAACCGCATCCCGTAAACTTTTGCTGTTGACCGTACGTAGCTCTCGTCATCTCATTCTCTTCATACAGGCGTCGCGGTGCCGTCTTCGACATCCTACTGTCGTCATTTAGTCGTCGTGCCACAATCGTTGTCCCACCCCGTCGTCGTCACACACTCGACATCCTACCAAAGTCGTCATGCCAGCGTCGTCCTAGCACGTTGGTCATTTCATCGACGTCCCTTCTTCTTCGTCGGTCCATAGTAATCGCGCGGTCATCATTCAGTCGTGATCATCAAGCCGTTAACATGTCATCGTCGTCATACAGTGCGTGGTTGTGCATTAGTTGTTACGTCACCAACGTGGTGCCGTCGTGGTCATTCGGTCGTCGTAATTCCAGCTTCGTCATCCGAGTCTCCTCACATACCATCGTCATCAAGCCATCTTCGTCAAACAGTCATCGCGCGCAGTCGTCGCTGTACGGTAATTGTCACGCCATCGTAGCCGTACACTCGCCGTCATGTCATTCTCCTTAAGCCGTCGTCTTGACACTGTCGTCGTTATACTAGCCCCATCGTTTTATAATCGCCGTCCCCGCCATGCCATCATGCCATCATTGTAATAACCCCTTCGGCTGTACTATATAGTGTACACCTATAGAAAGCCGCAGAGTGCTTGAGCGTTGGGGAAGAGCGCCGTAATTTAATAAACTGGAACGCTATGAAACATCCTTTACTCTGAAATGTCTTCAGTGTAAGAATCTTCGGACTCCCAAGCGATACGCCGAGCTCGAGATCGGGAGCGAAAGCGCTTAGCCCACCCTACAGCTAACGCTTAAACATTCCCGTGAGACCCGTGTGTTTCCCATGTGTTTTTGTTTTGTTGCGTAGCTAGTAGATCACCGTATATACTCATACTGTATCTTAGGTATGTTAAACTTAACATAACATGTGAAGGAAACACAATGAAGTCATTTTTACGTCCCGCTTTAGCTGTCGTCGTGGCCCAGTGGATACATGGCATTCTGCATGATCCTAAGCCCGAGGTTGGTAGGTTAAATTACCAGAGCCAGTGGCTACATTCTCCTATGGTTCTCATTCGTACATTCTCAAAACCGCTCATGTAGCTATATTTCGGTGCACGTCGAACTTGCGGCCAACCCTATTCAGCAGCCCACCAATGCGGCCCAATCAGTCAACTACACAATCAGTGAACCAGTCAGTCAATCCCTATTGTTGCTGGATTAGCTGGTTTATACTTTCTACTCTGGAAAATAAGCAAACCTGTGTAAAGAAACGAGAGGATAGGAAAGAGAACAACTCGCAACTTACTATGTAAGCCGCAAGTGACGTTCTTTCGTTGTGCATCCATGTCTTCACAGCGTATAGTGCACTGTATCCCTTACAAAAATACCTTACAGTATGTAGAAAGTATGGAAACATTTATATGTAAGGTCTACATATTTTTATAGAGAAATTCAGAATAATCTATGGACAGCCTATAAACACAGGAATTGACTCTTTTTGTAGACTGTTTCTCATATCCATAGAGAATTGTCACTAAACGGTCTATTGAATTATGGGTTCACAATTGTAAACTATTTTGTCTCAAACGCGCGTAAAATGTCCATAGATTATTTTATTAAAGCAGTCTGCGTATACATTTATAACGCTACAGTTATTCTAGATTATAATATATAGACTGTCTCTAGACAGTTCCTACAGACCAGTCTATGGACAGTCCTTGACTTAGTGGTGCACTTCTTGCAAGCAATTCTGAACAGACAATTTTATACCCTCTCTATGAACAGTCGCTACTGTTGGTTAAATTATAAGCACTCTATGGATAATGTAAAGAAGTACCCCCTCTTCTACAGCTGTGAGGCTTCAGAACAAATCAGGCATTTACGTCCCACTTCAACCAAACTCATAGACAAGTGCCACTTATATTAGGTTCGGATAAGGGAAGACGGTTACGCACAGGGACGTAGTAGACAATGAACGCATACAAGAAGCACTTCGTCCTGTCCGCTCTCTTCGTTTCTTGTCTTTTGGAGCTTTTACAGTTTCCAACTAGCCCAGTTATCCATTCTGCTGCATACAAGAAAGCAGAACGACGTTGGAATGACATTTCTGGAGTGGGTCTGTCTACAGTCGCGCGAGCCTCGACCTCTTCAGTCGTGACCACGTTTTTTTCCTCATTGGTCTGTGCGCAAGCTCTTCGATATGCTTGTTGGAGCAGAGCACGTGACGCCAAAATTGAGCCCTACTTTCTCGACGACGGTCAAGTCCGGCACGGACTCGTGCAGCTATGGTCACTTCGTGTAGCTGTTTCTCGAAGCGAGTTCGGCTTTGAAATGTGTTGACAAGCGACAGGCTGACAAGGTTGCCGTGCGCGTTCGAATGACGTGAACGATTATGCATTTATGTGCACCAGGGCCTGCTTTTACTTCCTTTTACTGCGATGATGGTTACGTAGACACTTGACTGGCTTGGCCTTGTGCGGAGTTGTCGTCACTGACGTGTTGCCCAGAGGGTTGTACATATTGTAGGTTCGCACCGATAGATTGCGGGGACCACATTTTGTAATAATCACTTTCATGTGCTTTCATTTTATTTCCTTTCGCGTTTTTATCATCCCTTCGAAAAAGCTCAGACCATCGTTGTCTCGGATCCTACCCGACGCGTTATCTTAGCGGCAACGGTGTCGCAATGCTGAGCTCGACATTACGGGTGCCATTCCGGCTGTGGCGGCTGAATTTCGATTGGGACGAATTACAAAAAAGCTGGTCTAATTAGATTTAGTAGCACCCCAATTCATTCGCGGTGGTCGAAATTAAGTCGGAGTCCACCACTGCGTGCTTTATAATCATATTGTGATTTTGGGACAGAAAAGCCCATAATTAATTTTTCTCCTTCACGTTCTCAAGGGCATATTGACTTGGGGCATTTGAAGAAGTTCTGACACACTTAAAAACCTTAAGAGGAAGAATAAGGCGGAACGTGGTTAAGGTAGGAAGTTAATCAAACGAAATAAAAAAAATAAATCCTTATTGCCTGCCGTGTCTGCTCCCTGCACCACAGCCTACCAAATGCGAGGAAAGTTTTCCTGAGGATGATGCGTCATCCGACTTGACAATTGCAAGAGCAAATAGTCAAGGCTGACAGTCGCTTGTCCCAACTGACCCAATCCTGGCAAAAAGGGCGCCAACGTATACCACATGTTAAGCGAACGATTCAGGAATAAACAGAGATTTATGAACGACAGACTTCTTGAGTTGCCCAACCAGTTTTTCAAGCTTTCGCTAAACCTACAACCTCTATGTTCTGGTGTGCGTTCTCCATTTATTGAACTCTTCGGCCTGCACAACTCGGGAAAGTCTCCTTCTTACATCTAAGGTTACCAGCATGTTCACCTATCGTGGTGTTGTTTCAATGGCCGCCTTAATGTAGCTTTAAGAGAAAAAAAATGGCAGTCATCCTGAAAAGTAGATTTTCCCTTCAACTGACAGTTTTGTTGACTTTCGTCGCTGCTTGCGATTTGATTTACTCGCTCAGTATAACACAACGAGCAAAAGGCAAACATGTCGACATTGCCAGTTTATGCGTAAATGATGTTCGAAGCGACGATACGGTCTCTTACGTTCTTCTGGTCTCGGAGGTGTAAATAACTTAGGCATTGAATCATGTCGTGAAGGGTCCAGATATGGCTATCGCTGCATAAATTCAAGGAAAGATAAAAAAACGTATATTGCGGGGCAGGAGGAAGTGGGTCCACTGACACGTTTCAAGTCAAGAGCCACCATCTTTGGAGGCAGTGAAGCTTTGTTGAAACACCACGAGTCTGTTGAAGTAACTGACGTTGACATCCAATTTCCTGTAAGTGCCATCCCACTACCCCTTTCCGTAGCAAAGGGAACTGTCATTGTGAAATGTTCTGTGTAGAGAAGAGAAGGACATTGTTAGAAAGAAAACGCTGCTTTCTTTGGAAAAAAAACTTCTTACCAGACGAAAAATTTCCACCAGCCTTGAGGTAAGACCTTCTGCAATAGTGGATTGCTATTGCTATTTTTCTGGCACTTTGGCACTTACAGAATGGAGCTTGGCTTAGGTACTGTTTTACATAATGATTGTTCAAGTGAAGTTCTTGCTAGGGCAGTCAATGAGTGGAACATGTTGCATAAATAATGTGCCCTGCGCGCACCGTGCGGCAAGACGTTGTCCATCTAACCTACGCTTGCAGGTTATTCTACATTGCCGAGAGCAACCGTAACGTACGCATGAATATTCTTTAAAGGGCTGGGACAAGTACTCGATCCATGAACAGACGTCACCTGTGCATCTCTCGCAACTCTCTCTCTTTTAGCATTCCTTAGAGACAATGGTCTGAATGACATACTTTGGTTTTATTGCTGTGTGTTTTGTGTTGTGTTTGTTGTGTATCTGTGGCGTGCACTACGCATGCGATATCATATTCATCGTACCTGTCTGGAGTTGAATGCTAAGAAAACCTCTCCAGTGTTTATTAAAGAGCTGTCTCTCTAAGAACGCCACAGGAGTGGTGTTCCGAGAATTCATTAAGCGACTTGGTAAAGCTACCTGTTGAAGTATACTAATGTTATTGCCCGGCGACCATTATTGTTTTCTCTGTATAGATGCCACACAGTGTTGCCCACTGTTAAAGAGAGCACTCTAACGTGTGGCTCTCACTTTGCTGGCGCTCTACCTGCAAACACCGGCTTAAGGCTGAAAGCAATAATAGAGTTGAAGTGAGCTTGGAGTGATTTGAAGAGAAATGATTTCCCGACATTCTACGAACGTTTCTACAGGATACTGCGAACTGCCGGTTGAAGGAATACGGGACAAAGTTGTTCGGCACAGGTTGCTGCCTGCATGGGGTGCCTTAGCGAAGACATGGACGAAGTATTAGTTATGGTCAAGTTTAGACGGTATTCGCGCACGAACGTCTGAGCACTTAGCTATACTACTGTGAACGCGTACGTACCAAAATCTGGCATCGTCTATCCATCAGCGACGGGAAACCCAGCGCTGCGCCGTATAAAGAAAGGAGCCCGCTACGCTCTATGTCCCGAAACAACGCTTGGTCATGCACTGTGAGCAACCGAGGGGGAAAAAATACGAGCGCCCAGAATCAATGATGCCCAGAAAATAAAGATAAAGCGACAACAAAGGAACCATAGGAGGAAATGCTTCGTCGAGCCGTAGAGAGTTTCCATCGTGTCTGGAATCATCAGGATAGGAGCCGGGCACCTCTACATAGCTCGTTTCCGTGTTTTCCTGCCAAGAACAGTGGGCCGACGCGCTGCTCGGGTCACATTCAGCGCCGCGACGTCTCCGAGCCGGCTTTATCCTGTCTATGTTATGTTCTTCAATGCCTGCTATACGACAGCTTCTCAAATTCGCTGTGTTGCCAGAACCGCCGGTGTGTACGCTAATTTGCTATCGTAACGCGTCTCTTACGCAAACGTTCGAAGGAGACAGAGGTTCAAAGGACTTGAAGTGATTTACAGCGGTCAAGTAAGGGGAGCTTAGGGCTGGGGCCAACATTTTGACAAGGGAACTAGTCTTCATAAGTCAACAACCCTCGATCAGCTACCTTACGCATAAGGCACCACAACAACTGCATTTCTATTCTGCTCGGTGGCAATTAAGTTCGGTTCTTTTACCTTCATACACTCAGCTGACTCTGTGTGTTTTACGTGCCTCCAGCTGCTGCTGATTAAACCACTATTGAAAATAACTGGCTTGGACAATTTTTCGTGCTCGGAACTTATTTAGTTCGATCGTAGCAGGCTCCCCCATCTTAAACCGGCATCTTGAAAACAGAAAGAAAAAGAAGACCAGCTTTTTTGCGGTGCGCGCAGCATCGTGTTTGTGCTGCTACAGCATAACCTGCTGTGCTCCCCGAAATACATGCACATACATCGTCACTCTGAGAATCTACCCGCGATGCACAAATCTCCGAATCAATCGCTAAACTATAGAGCTGCGCTATTGGGCAGTGATTAGCGCGTCTCGCTCATAATTGCACATTGCCGAAGAGTTGCAATGGTGAAAAAAGCCGAAAGTGTAGCTAGAGGTGCCTCGGGAGACACGTTAATAATATGTTATCAAGTATATGGCTATAGCTGAAGTATTGAAACCTTGTAGATCCGTCATCACAGCACAGGTTACGTTTCCTATGCAGCGTCAAAATGCCTGCCTTGCTGTTGAAATTAGTGCAGTTCGCCTGATGATAAAGGTCCCAAAATGCAGCTGTTTTGTTACCAATTGTAGGAAGATGCACTGTGCTAAGTTTTAACTGCTATTATGCTCACTTGCATGGCATACCTTTACATTTGGACATACCGACCTGTCCTCTCCTGTTACAGAATATGAACGAGTGTTGAGGCTGTCACAGATTTTCCAAAAAAAGTAGCGACTAAGTATCAAGTTCACAGCAAGTTAAATACATCAGTAAATAATGAATAGATGCGTGAGTAACATAATTTAACCCCCCAAAGTTACACAGAGGTTTTGACAGTCGCTTATTAACGTGTGCTCGAAGTTCCCGAGCCATCACGTTGGAGAATCGAAGCCGTCACCGATCAGCAACAGAATCCTACATCCGTTGAATCTGTAGGCGGTTCATCAACGAATGCTAAGATCAAAGCAAGTTAGTTTCAATTCAGATGAGTTTACATGTTTCAGTCAAGTTGGGTTCAGTTCAATTTTGTTTCAATTCAAAACTGTCTATGGGAACAGTGCCTTTTTCCTTTGATGGGTTGTTTGACTTACTTGTTACACTCTGCACAGAAAGAAATGTATTACGGTGATTTGATGTCCACCATAGTTTTGAAGGAATAGTTGCAAAACATCGCGATCCAGAGCCGTCACATCACCAATGAAAACCAGCGGGATAGAGTTGTGCATGCGAACGACAACATACCATAGCTAGTTATAAATGTAAATGGTGGCAAAAGGCAACGGACTTAATTATAGTCATAGTAAGAATTAGCTGTAAGGGTGGGCTGACAGTTAGTCATGTAGCTTAGTCGATTGCATCCACTTAAGAGAATCGAACGAGCAAAGGCATACTTTCTCGTCTCATTCCTAGGAGCGGAGGCTCTACATTTGTTTCACATCATTAAACCAATCCAAGTCTAATAACGCAATTTCACCCTATACCAACTTACCGTTTGCTTGCCGATCTTGTCGCTGTTCTCCGGCTTCTCAATCGGTCCGGCCACAGCCGAGCCAAGCCAGGCGAACGTGACTAGAAGGACCACGTGGGACACTTGCTCCCGCATGACTGTAAGTTCACCGAGACCTGACCGACTTCTGGAGCGCTCCCTGAGAAACAGAAGACGATGACGAGACGTCTGGCACTATCGACAGCGATAGAGCAGACGACGCTATTGTTTGTTGCACGTCTGCTGCCGCTTCTGCTGCGAGGGTCCCGAGCAGGCGAACTTATGGACAGCGCCGGACAAGGAGCGGCAACGGGTCGACCGGCTGGTTCAGTCTCCTCGCGCGAATGCACGGCCACTGATCACGGGCAGCGGGATTTGGCCGACTCGCCGAGTTCGGGCGAACCAAAACAAGAACAACACAAAACAGGGGAACCATTTCCTCCTCTTCCTCAGTCCGCTGCTGCCCGAAACGGTTCGCGGCTGCCGCCGTTTGCCCTCCGTAAATGGAAAGGGTGCGCAGCTTCCTCCTTCCAGAGGTGCGCTCAGCTCATAACGCGCAGGTTCTGGAAGAAGGGCGAGCGCACACCCGAATGTTCGGTTTCACCCCCGCCGCGTTCCCTTCGCTCGTTCAAACAGTCTGTTCGCATGCCTAGCTCGGGCTTAGTTCTTGTGCGCGAGAAGCAACAGACTTAGCCTCTCTCATGCGCCGCAAAGGGAATTCGTGAAGGAAGGTGAACGATCCCTTTGGCCCTCTCGGAGTCGAAACAAAGGAGGCCCAGAAAGCTGTCGAACTGGCGTTGCGTTAAGAGGATCCCAGTGCGAGTGGGTTTGCCCGTCGAACATTTCCCCGTGGAAAGCCAGACACGCACACACGTACATACACACGTACACACAAGTGCTACAAAGGGTTTAGCAGAACAACGCATCCAAGGTGTTCCTTGCTTCTTTTTTTTTGTGAAGCTGCCAAAGCCGTCCATTCAATGCACTACAATTGGCTCAGCGCTGACCGTTCTTCTCTGAGCCGCCGTAATTAGACTTCGCTACCCTTTGAAGAGAGGGAGTAAAAAGAAAAGCGTGCTCCTTTGTAAACCACCTTTTGACTCCTTTTCCTGCATGTGTGTGGTTTCTTGGAAGTCTCGGCCATGCTTGTGCAGCGGGCTCCCGGTCAGTCGAGTGTGGTGGCCAGAGGGCGTAACCTTTCTCGTCTGCTTAACTTCGGTTGGTGTTCATTTTTTTGTAACGTCTTTTCTTTTTTCCGCTGCAACCTCTTGCTGCGCAGTTTTGAAGGAAGCACACGGGGGTGTGAAAATGACCGGTGGTCGGCGGTCCGTTTTTAGGAGCTCGAGCGAGCTGTGCGTGCCATTCCAGCGTCACTGTCGACGGTCCAGTGAATTTCGGGTGCACTCGTTGTTCCTTCTTTGTTCCGCGGTCCAGTGACGAGGCAGCCAGTGATTTGCATGCGGTAGGCGGGGAGCCAATCGTTCACTTCTGGTTTTAGTTTTTTTTTTTTTGCTGCCCTTAAGATTTTTTTCCGGCGTTTCCTTCTTTGTCGACGTCTGTGAGCGTTTTGATCTGCCCCTTAGCTGAAGGGATAACTTTGCCTGGGGGTTCGTTTAGCCTAACTATATTATATGCAGAGAGAATGCTATTGATGGTTCATTCGCGCCTTTTCAAAACGTAGCCTAATTAAATTCATAATAGTTTGTTGCGCGCAGGCTTATTTATCTATTTATTTATTTATTTAGCAATACTGTAAGCCATTTACAGGCTCATACAGGAGTGGGTCACAATCAAAACAACGAAACATTGTTGGTCAAAACAGAAGAAAGCAATGGAACACGCCAATTATTACAATTCAAAGATATAACACGCGAACAAAACGACAGACCAAAGCAATTAGTACTATATAATACAGGGAAGTGGTAAGAGCTACGAACAATTCAGATTTGATGGGAAACGGCCAAAACACAGTTGCGCAACACAACGTTGTAGCAAAACAGTACATAATCGGAAACAGACCTAATCATAAAAACGCTACGATCATGCAATCATACAATCATACAACGCTAAGAAAAAAGCTTGTTGCTTTATGTGGCGTGAGAGGCTCTAGCCCGCGTGAACACAACGAAGGGAATGATATAATACAAAGTAGCTCGACTAGTCATACGCTTTTAGTTAACATTGGAATTAAAATAGTTATGACAGTTTTACCAGCGTCTTCTCATATTGAGTTCCTTGAGAAATAGAGGCTAGATGGCGTCTCAGCACGGCTTTTTGCAGCCAATGGCTGTTGCAGCTTTGTGAATTTACAGGTTTACTTACGTCGTGAAATTGCCTTCAAGTGCTTTTTATCTACACACTCCTTTCTTCGGACTAAACCGACGGATTTCACTAATATGCCATTAACTAATTAATTATTTTCTCGAAGTACTCAGGAACAGCTGTAGGCCTTGGTAATGGTAAAATGGTAAACGTACAGAAAAAAACAAAGCGTGAAACGGGAAAAAATTGCTGTACAGGGTTGTTTAAAGACAGAAAGAAAAAATGAATTAAACCGAAACAGAAATCATGCAAAGAGCACACGTGGGAGTTAGAAATATCAAGACAACAGCGCAAGACACTTTGTTTGGTTAAAACACGCATTATAGCCTGTATAGATGTAGAAATTCAGCAACGTTTTTTTCAGCAACGGTGATTTTCAATTTGTAATCGTACATATAAATAAACTGAAACTCAAATTACTTTCACAGAAAACAAAGGAATTGCACATAAAAAAATCATAATCTAGTGACTGCTGGTATCGGATCCTTTTTACTTGGGACTTCGATTCTTGTATAATTGTCGAAAATTGAAAATTTTTCGAAAACACAACTATTAAGTTTACAACTCTGTACCTGAGCAATACAAAAATTATATCACAATTATTCGCATTGCATCTCATTGTTTACCTAAAGCGGGCAAAACTGATCTAATATATATGACTCTTAACTACAACGCTATTACCTGTGCGAGTTGAACTTCTGTAATGCCTCGTACACATTATAAACGATTCTCGTAGGATATAAATAAATGTATAAAATTTGTCAGATTTGCATGTCCTAACAGATGCAGGTTACGGAACTGCTACATCTGATTGGAGTACACAGTTAGGGATTTGTAAACTTCCCTACTTCTTTATTTTCACACTTACTGATTTCCGGCAATTGTTATGAAACAATACAGCCATAAATGAAGATTCCTCTTCGAACAGTCGCTAGAGTTTACCTCTTTCCCGCAAATGAAACAAATTTATTTAGAAGCTGCCCATGGGTCATCTCAGGAAAGCATTTCTGTGTTTTAAACATATTTTAATAGATGGCATCAGGGTTGGGTCCGAGCCAAAGCTTCTTTTAATTGCTAAACATGCGTGGTACATGTTGATAGTCGTAATAAACACACATTCCTAGAAATCGAACGTACAACATTCGTAAAATCATACAACATCGCTTAGCACATTAGAGTTTTGCCACGCAGGTGAAATGAATACAGTTATGTAGAACAGAACTAAACTCTAACTTGGAATGGACAAGAATAAAGTGTAAAAGAACAACGCAATTGAAAATCGCACATTGGTTGTCAATGTTGAAATAAGGCCTTATTTTCTGTATGAAACATCAAGAATGGTTGAAGCATATGTTCTTGAAAACTTAGTCCGAAGTCAAACAATATTCGTAAGCCGTGCATACAACTCGCTGTTCTTAAAGGAGTGTTTTCAAGTGTGTATGGATATTGTATAGGGGACATTTTGCGTGTCTAGCATGTTTGTATCTACATAAAGACGTCAATATGCTTTGCAAAACATATACGTGAAAGGTTTATCGTTCATGTGTATTTTGAGTTAATCAGAAAAAACGTGGCAGTTAATTGCGAAATCCGTGTCACGTGTTTGTGTGCCTGCAAGTGGGCGCTCAGCATTTATATGTATTAGTGCACTTGTATAAATATTGTATGCTACTGAGGAAGTTGTACGTCTGACTCAGGAAGAGTTCTGTTTATTCACTTCGAACATTTTCAGTTTTCCGTTGCGTTCAAACACGTTTGCTGCTATTCACTTACTGAATGGACGGATGGACGGACCTATGCCAGCGTATTAGAAACATACTAAGAAAAGTCTTAAAACAGCACAGGCTTACGCTTGTTGGACTGTCCATGCTATGTTCTTGTCTCTTGCTGCTATATATATATATATTCACTTAGCAATACCGAAATTTTCATGTGGAGCAGCGCATGCCATTCGCCACACCGCAAACTGAGTGCCACAAAGGAAATAACAACAGCCTTGAAACTTCTTAGCAAATCGACCCTATATCTCCATGTGAACGGAGGCAAGTTGGCCGCATGGAGCTCACAAAAATGTCAGTACGACCCCTCGTCTGTCTACACAGCGCTCCAAGAAAAATAGGGTAAGGAGATCGAAAAATGTCAAGAGAATCTGCCGCCATTGCAGAGCCTTGTTGTTTACGTTATTGCTTCTCTCTCTGTGTGGACTACAGTGTAAACGAGGAGAAGAAGGAGGCGGCGAGGAAAATACGGGGGTGGGGGGGGGGGGTGGTTGTACGTCATTTCTCGTTTCCTCTGGAATCTGTTCCGCCTAAAGAGATTTTTCTTTTGGACGCTACTTAGTTCCGCTTTCCGCTCTGCTATGGACGGAGAGGAACTCGCAGTAGCCCACAAGGCGGGAGCAACAGGGCACTTGCTGACCGACTGCTCCTTTTAAACGACGCCGCCATACGCGAGGCCACCTCCCCTCACCCCACAGCCCACCTTTATCTTGTTAAGCCTCGCATGCGTCATCCATTCTATGCTGGCGGAAGCCAACGTGGCGGGCGACGCAGAAAACGAAAAAAAAAGAGGAATGAAACAAACTTTGAAACTGACTTAGAACCAACTTAGAACTTAGACTCTGCACAATGCACGAACGAACCCTCGACAGACGTTTGCTTTTGCCTTCTGGGTTACTTGACGGACTTTCTTTAGTTTCTTTGCAATTCATCGGTCGGCCGCAGCTACGGTGTTTATTAGACTAGAGCGTAGGTATTTCGGAATCGAGAAGCCCGTACAGCTGTTGCTTGGGGTTCGACGGTGTGAAAAGGTGAACGGGCGATCATCGGGATTAACAGAGCGCGACGTCGAGAGAAGGCTTTCTCTCCTCGAGTGGCTTCGATGCTGAAAGCCGGAGTGACCTTACCTTCTCTATACGGCTTCCGGTGGTTGGCGAGGGTCGTTAAGATACGAAGGGGTACGGGAGTCTGTTGCACACAGTCCCAGACCCCCTGTGGATCTGTGTACGTGAAATACGTGAAAGCGTCGCTTGGCTTCACTGAGAGCGGCTTTATTGTGATGAGGAAAGCAGCGGAGCACTCTGGAATTACACCGCTGATTGTAGCTCTGTTACGTCATTGGGCGCACATTAGGAGATTACCAGTTGCGCGTCTCTGTGCCAATGCGTTGCGAAGTACCGGCTCACCAAAATGGTATTCAAATGAGCTGGTTGGTTCATGGCTTAGTCTAGTTTTAAGTGCTCACCTTATAGTTCGTTTGTTAGAAGTTGAATAGGAACCGACAGTGCAGCGACGTTTTTGTCTGTCTCTCATGATCCCGTGTCTCAGTTTAGCTGCTAAAACTCGCCTTAACAGCAAACGCTCGTTATAACCTGCGTTTCGCGCTTTGTCAACCGTCATCATCGTATCATGTAGTTCCAAACAAAGTGAAAATATATGTGTTTGTCAAGACGAATGGTTTGGGAAATCATTAGCTCTACTCAGATTAATACGAACTAGAGGAGTACTGGCGTAATATTTTCTACTGTTCATGTTTTTATTTTCATTATTATTTTTTCTTGAGCTATGTGAAGTTTCTAGACCCCTAAACTCGAGGAAAGAGAACACCCGCAGCCTTCGAAGCATTCTGGAGAAGTTATTGTAATTGATTTTGTACAGCCAGTTTTTATCTCTTTTCTTTAGCGGATTACTGTGTCGCGATGTAATGTCACAGGCAATGGCCACGTGGTGGCAGGACATTGCGGAGTTTGACAGTTGCTGTTGCTCTCTACTCGCTATGTGGACAGCAGCATAGCGGATGACCGAACGAGCAGGAGGGAGTGTCAAAATGTCGCGATGTCCTGCTCCCAAATGACCACTTTCTGTATACACCATGGTGCGATGACGCAGCAGAAACGAAACCGAAACTGGCTGTACAAAAGACCGATATATGAAATTATTTATTGCGCTCTGAAGCTTGTGGGTATTTTTTCTAGGGGTTTCTAACCTTCACTTAACACACAAAAGGAAGAGAGTAAATTATCGCGTCAGCACGCCTTTAACAATAAAAAGAACTGCTATTCTAAAAGAAAAGAAAAAAACAACAACACGCATGTTCCCTTACATGAACGCCACGATAACATGTTCGAATGTTCCTTTAGGCTGTCACGGCCGGATTGGTGGTAATAATACAGTGGAAACGTGCTCAAGATAAACAACTTTTGCCTAAGCTATTTGACAACAGAAATGTGACCTTGGAGCAAGTTCTCGATGGAGATGGTAACCAGTGAGTTTACGATAGGTGGGAGAATCTAATGTCTCATTTTTTGAGTGTTCACTTCCAACAGAGTTGCCACGCTCGATCCAAACTTTCGGCGCAAAATTTGTCTGTCTGCTTCCTCGGCAGAATAAACGGACAAACAGCAGATGACGAACCCTTCGATGATAAAGGGATGACCCAAAGCTCGTCTATAATAAATGGAGTATGATGATCGCTAATACACAGTAAATTGTTGTGTGCGAAATAAACAGAAAAGGTGCTGCAATTTGAGTGAGACGTTTTTATCCATTTTCTGTTTCTGACTTTGAGTAATACTTTTCTCTTGATTGCTTTTTCCGACATTTCAGGAAAGAATTTTTTTTACATAGTTCACTCCTCTAATCATCGCGGTCCCAGTGAGTTTCAAAGAGTCACATGCTGCGATGCGGTTGTAACAGATGGTACAAGTGCAGATACCCAGGCTTCATAAAGCGCAATTAAGAGAAGCAACAAGACAACCGACAATACTAACGCAACACAACCAAGTATCAGCTCTACCGGTATTTACAGCCATGATCCGAGTAACATAACTGGACCTGTGAACAGCTGCATCTTTCCTAGAAAATAAGACTAACTGCATACGCATGCGAATTGAGACTCATAAATGGATGAATAAAACTCATTATGTTCTCAGTATTCGAGGCACATTTTTCACTTTGCCCTACAGGGAACAACACTGCTAAAATGAAAACGTCTTTCAGCGTAAACAGAAAAAGAAAACATTTTTAAATAAAAAAATTTCTGTAGTTTGCGTTCAGAAACACTTTTTTTTGCGGTATAAGTAAAAATATGCGTTTTCTTTGTTTCGGCACACATATTTTTCAGAGCTTTACTTGCCATCCCCATCTCTGCGGAAGTCCACTTCCCGATGGTGAAAAGTGCATGCTACGACGTTTTCTTACTTTATTTATTTCTTACAGGGGAATTAAACGCGCAGAAAATGTACTAAGGTGCGAGATCAAGAAAAGTGAGTGTGTTGCAAAATTTGAGCAATGTGCTTTGTTGGGGGGAGTCGATACATGTTCACAGTGTCGAATCGAACAAGCACAAAATTTTACATGGACGAGAAAGGGCAGGTGCTCATCTACAGATGTTCTTTACTGAACGCAGCCCGTCAAAAAGGAACCTTCCTGCACGTTTTCAGACGTGCGCAGACTGAAGAGAATCATCCGCCAAATGTATTTAAGGAAGCTTATCTATCATATCAAATTCCGTTTTCCGAAGCACGCATGGGCGTAATCGATACGCATGTCACCATTCCGGCCTACAAGGTGTGCCGCTAGCAGCTCACGTGCGACAACATTATTGGTCTTTCCAAGCGTCCTAATAGACCCAAGCACAAAGAGTCGAGCGCATTGAGAAAGCACTATGTGTTTGCTTACTTTGGCTCCACCGATTGATGGAATCGTTTCGCTCGACTGCGTACGCCTTCGTCGAAGCGAAAGCAAGCATTTGCACCGCGACGAACGTTGAAGCCGGTGCTCCGCAGTGAAGTTAAACTCGGGCGAGGAAGGTTTGCGACGCTGGCGGCGGGGACAGGCAGGCGGGTCCGCCGTTCCAGATTTGTTTCCCCTTGGAAGAGTGGCGATCCTATATTAAGCGGAACAACAGAAAAAGAAGGAAAAAGAAAGAAAGAAAGAAAGAAAGAAAGAAAGAAAGAAAGAAAGAAAGAAAGAAAGAAAGAAAGAAAGAAAGAAAGGAAATGACAGTTTGAGCTAGCGATGTAGACATTAGTCGTGCTGGTACTTTCGTTGACCTAAGGGGGCCAATGTCCGGCTTGATGACCAGCGGCAAACCGCCGACTTCCTCGTAATCATCTAGGTTATCTTCCCTGCGAGATCCTCGGACAGGTTGCCTAACCTGACCACGGCGGAGAGAGTGCGTAATTTGCGTGCTGCTTTTACTACATCCAGGAAGGATTGTGCTTCTAAGATGGTCGTGGTGCGACACGGTAATCTGTTGAATGTTGTTTTTTTGTCGTTAGATGGTGAGTTCACACCACATGAATGAAACCGCGACTGCATATAGACTTAGTGCGCATGTTCAACGTGCGTACTGAATCAGTGCTATTTATCCTCTCCTTTTTTTTTATCTTTTGTCCCTTTATCACCTCTACCGCAGTGCTGGGTAGCAAACCGGAAGTCACATTGGTTAACCGTAGTACCTTTCCGTTCTTTCTTTTCTGTGTGAGATGGAACCTGGAAAAGCCTTTTAATTTTTTAATGCGACTAACATTCTTTGTGTAGTCTACGTACTTTTCGGCGACTGACTTCCTAACGTACATATGTCTCTACTCGTTTTCCCGCTTACCTGGGTACTAGGGTAGTCCATCGTCGAATGTGTAGCGCTTCAGACTGCTGTGCTCAGGGAACAGGGCTTGAAACCAACCATCGGACCAACTTGGGTGACTGAGTATGTGGCACTCTTTACTTGCGTTATGCGCTCCTCTTCAATAGACCTCTTTGACGCCGACGTGTGTCACTGGGGATGCGGCACTGCATACGCATGAAAACTCGCACTGGATACGTGCCGCTCTTTAAACTGTGCCGTTCTGGAAGACTTCTGAGTGCTAGTTCGTCGTGCACGGCGTAAGCTGCTGGAGTTCGCAAGACAAGAAGACGTTAACTTAGAGTTAGGTTTTCACAAACTACTTCAAAGAGGGCATACATACCTCTTAGTCGACGCCACAGAGAATGTGGTGAATGCTTCTTTACGCGCTGCCCGAAGGCCAGGTATTAAATTATTTTGTTATAGTGCAAGCTTGACAAGGACAACAGGAGGCACAACTGTAGCGCTGTGTGTGTCAGATGTGCCTTCTGTTGTCCTTGTCAAGCTTGCGCTATAACAATATAAGATATGCCGCACCAACAAGCCCCTATTGCTATCCTAAGGTCTTAACGTCTTGCTCACAAACTGAAGTCGCATCAAATGTAAGAGCGATGCACTGACGGCACTAATCACTTCAGCACCGGTCGATATGGTAATCAGCAGCGAGTCTTCGCTTGACGACGCCACTGATAAGCCTGATTTTTTTCCGTCTTGATTTGGTGTGTACCGTCATGATCGCCACGTGCACTGTGGAGACGTTTTTCTTTTGGTCGACAAAATCTTTCCGAGTACTCCTTTGGCTCATTCCAATGATTGCCAATTCATGTTGTGCGATGTTTTACATCTAGTTGGTGAGCATATCGCCTTTGGTTTTCTCTGCCATATCCCTAGCAATAGTTATTTAACACCATTTGCCTCGCGTAGTCACCAGGATATGCAAAACATAAAAACGAACTTGTTTCCTTTGTGTAGATTTTATTAGGCCGCAAGCAACCTGGAAATATTTTTCTCCACTTTTATCACGTAACTCGGCAATTTCCTTGGACTTCACTAGCATGGTGGCTACTAAACGGGTGTACCAATACGTACAGTTACTCACAAGGCGATACGCGGATGGCACTTCAACACTAAACCTGTCAAAAGCAAGAGTCAAAAGCAAGAAAATACCGAAGTTTTCATGCCACACATCTACGTTTCACGCATAATATTTTTCCAGAGACATTTACAGAGTGGAGCGCCCTGCGTGATTCTGTTGAAATCTGCGCTTGTGAAGTGCTTGCGGCTGCGCTCTGGCAGCACTTGCGCACAGCTCATCAAGACTTGTAAATCTGTAACCCGCCGTGGTTGCTCAGTGGCTATGGTGTTGGGCTGCTGAGCACGAGGTCGGGGGATCGAATCCCGGCCACGGCGGCCGCATTTCGATGGGGGCGAAATGCGAAAACACCCGTGTGCTTAGATTTAGGTGCACGTTAAAGAACCCCAGGTGGTCAAAATTTCCGGAGTCCTCCACTACGGCGTGCCTCATAATCAGAAAGTGGTTTTGGCACGTAAAACCCCAAATATTATTATTATTGTAAATCTGTACATTGGTTGTTTGTTAGCTTCTGTAATCACGCTATGCATTATATCAGCATTTTCGTGCCTATTCATCGTGTTGTTCGTGGGTTGTTTCTTAGTTTCTTTTTCTTAATCACCTGTTCTTTGCGCTTTTCACAGTCGAAACCTCCCCCTCCCCCGCGCGCCTACAACAATGCATCTGGGTAAATGTAGGTATGCATAAAGAAGTTACGGCAGTATTCATCTCACGATGACTGTCAACTGTAATGCGAATAGAAACCGAGTAATGTAGCGATATACCATATTCCTAACGCTACGTTTATTTACCACGTGTGAAGGTAATTCTCTGAGTTTCGCTACTTCGACTATATGCCACATACTCCGATATCGTCTCAATTTGCCATGACACTCGTTTGCCAAGGTGGCCCATTAGCATGGAGGCATAACGACGACCGAGTGACGCCGACGCAGTTATGATGAAATGACCAAGGAATGATATCGATTGAACGACGAAGGCGTATAACGCCTTTGTCGCATATAAAAATGAGACGCAGGTTGCTAAATTATAGCGATGGAATAAGAACGACAATGTGACGACGAGGGCATAAAGGGCAACGAGATGAGGACGAGTGTATAGCGACGATGGCGTGAACGCGGTGGTATCACGACAACTGGATGAAGGAGCGGCGATGACTGTGATGACGTGACAAAGACGGCATCGTGACGAGGGTAGGACAAAGCATAAACGAGAGCGTATATATATGACGAGGACGAAATGACTACGATGCTAAGACAACAGCGGCATAGTCGCGATTGAATGACGACATCATGATTACCGTAGAATTACGAACTTGGAATGACGTCGACAGATCGAGAAAAAAGTTGTATGACGTCGACACCATGACGACAGTGGGATGACGATACAGAAGTGATGATGATGGTGAAGTGATACCGCGACGACGATCGCGCGATGACAGCGCCATGAAGAGAGTCGGACGACAAGGCTGGTATGACGACGATGTCGACCTCGACAGAATCACGACCCCAAATACATACCTGTGTAGCTTAAGGTATTGGCAGCCTTGACCACTGGGTGTGAGTGGAAGGTGGGACGACTACAGCATGATGACAGGCAGATCAGGAAGCTGTGATCACGACCATCAAACGACCCCGACGGCAGTACTATGGCGGTATGACTACGAATGCACAACGACTGTATGACAATGATGACGTGATGATGACAGCATGACGGGTGTCGGATGACAAAGCTGGAATGATGGCGATGAGGCCACAACGAGCCCATCCATACCTTGTAGCCCAAGCTATTAAACAATTCAGGAAAATTCCGCAGTTGGCTAGCTGGTTCGACATTCTTAAGGATTTTGCACAGAACGACGAAGGGAGAGGACTTGAGCGAGAAACCAACACGCGACACCTGAGCGCAAACTGTCAACTGAAGAAGAAGCTTATTTACCACATAAGTACACTGATGTGTACAAAGCGGTGGGGATGGCAGGATAAAGGTGCATAACGGCATATATATATATATATATATATATATATATATATATATATATATATATATATATATATATATATACATACGCATCTACGCATACATTTAAGCGAGAAAACCAGAAATGAAATGGCAAAGAAATACTTTTGAAGAGGCAAAACAAAAGTTAACATTCACAGAAAGTTTTGCAGTAATGTGTTCTTGGATATAGGACGTACGTTTACATAGCTTAGATTGTATTTGTTAAGTGTTGAGGGAAGACAGTAGGAGAGCGCTTGAAGGCCATAATTAGTCCGGGGGCGCGGGAGTTCCCAGTGTTCAGTGTATCGATTTAGGCGAAAAGAAGGATTCCGCTGCAAGTTCGCGATGTTTATGATATAATTAGTACCCTTAATCACGTCGCTTTTAAAGGAACACTTAAGTTGATCACTAGAGTTGAGGATTGGGCGAGTTCGTATTGCATTGTAGAACTGGTACAACGCAACATACAAAGGAGGAAACAAGCGGAGCCGGCCAGATAAAGGAACACAGCGCTCACTTCCAACTGCTGGTTGTTTCCTTTAAATTGTCTAACTATTTCTTAGTACTATTTGACCAGACGAGGTTACAATAGCGCAAGTGAGAAGCAAATAGTGCGCTATAAAGCATAAGTTTCTGTGGTATTGGTAGTAGCGTCTGGCATCTGTGCAACATACCTAACGCTTTACTAAGTTTATTTCGTAAGTAATCGGTGTGGTGGCCCCACAGCATCAATTTATGAAAGATAACACCCAAAGTTTTTGCTGTAGCGGAAAGTTCTATGTCTGTGTCATTGAGTGTGAGGCACTGGGTGAGGTCACAAGGCGAGGACTTCGTTCTAAAAACCGCTTTTGTCTTGGAGCAGTTTAACTGGAGAAAATTTTTTACAAACAGTTATATAATTTGTCAAGTATTTCAATCGCAAAATTCATGAGTTCATCCTTTTTAATTCCCTTGAAGGATAAACTAATGTCATCTGTGTAAATAATATAATTAATCGAATTATCAATATTCACAATGTCATTTATATAACTGATAAATAGAAGTGGTCCCAATATGCTACCTTGAGGCACACCTTGCCTAATAAATTTAAATGAAGATAATTTTCTGTTAATTGGTACGCATGACTTTCTGTTGGTTTTGTAACTTCTACTTAAATCTAAAACTATTCCGCGTGTATTATAACAGTTCACTTTTCCTAATAGTGTTCCATGGTTAATTCTGTCAAAAGCTTTTGAGAAATCAAGGAATACTCCCAATGTTAGTTTCCTTGTCTCTATATTTTTCAAAATTAGTTCTTTTTGTTTAAGCAGAGCAGTTTCAGTCGAGCAGCCTGACCTGAAGCCATATTGACATGGCGTTAAAACAGAATACTTGTTAAAAAAGCAGTAATCCTAAGGAGAATAGTTTTTTCTAAACCTTTTGAAAACAGGGGAAGAATTGAGATTGGTCTGTACTTAAATTTTCCCTTTCTCCACCTTTTTACACCAGTGCTACCTTTGCAATTTTCATCTGATGAGGAAAAATGCCAGAGGTTAAGGCGATGTAAATGTGAGTGAGGCAAGGGGGAGCAGGTCAATAACAAAAAGAATTGGTTGCATTTTTAATCCGTGCACATGCTTACTTTTAGTTAGCCTGATGTTTTTGAACACATTTGAAACTTCAATGTTATCAGTCTCATCAAGATACAAAGAATGTGTAAGTGGATGGGGCAAATACATCAAGGCATCTTGATCATAGGTGCTTTCAACTAGAGAGACAAAGTAATCATTAAGTTTGTTGGCGAGCGCTTCATGTTAAAGAACCTCATTACCAACCTCGAGCTCTTTAATAGTCCTGGCAGGTCACCTTGATGATATAGCAGAATTCAGCTTATTCCAAGCCTGTTTTGCATCAACGATACCATCGAACATGGAGTAGTAATAGTCGCGTTTAGCTTGTTTTTGCAGTTTAGTCAGGTTATTTCGATATTTTTTTAAAGAACTGATTCAACGCATCTGGGTCACAGCTATTCAAAAACGCATGGTACAGCCTATTCCTTTTTTATCATTTTGATTAGCTAACTAGTTAGCTAAGTGGTTTACAACACAGGGCACCTGAGCGCAACACAGCACCTGACCACTTGGCTAACCAGTTAGCTAATCAAAATGATAAAAAAAAAGAATAAGCCGTACCATGCGACACCTGAGCGCAAGCTGTCAACTGGTTTACAACACGCGACACCTGAGCGCAAACTATCAACTGGTTTACGTAAACCAGTTGGTATTTTGCGCTCAGATGTGGTGTGTTGTTTTCTCGCTCACGTCCTGTCCCTTCATCGCTCTGGGCAGCAGTGTTAACTAATAAGCAATTTGGTCCGCTGGGTCGGGCCAGAAGGCGTGACGACGAGAGTATGACGAGAGTAAGTTGTCACGAAGAAGGAATGACGACAATGGAATGACCACGACGGCATCATGACCCAGTGAATACATACCTTGTGGCTCGAAGAGGTAGATAGCTTAGGCCACTCGGTTCGCGTAAGAGGTAGATATATATATATGGATATGCAGGTGGATAGAAAGGCTCAAAACGGCTGAAGTAGGCAAAGAATGCTATTCGCATAAATACGTAAATAAAAATGAACCTCACTGGTGCCGTGTTGGAGCACTAGGTAAGTGCTACTCTGTATGTGCCGCTCTTCAATAACAAAAATTCACCTTTAGAATAGAATTTACCGACAGGAAAGAAAGAGAGTTCGACCTGAGCTAGTGTGCTCTAGTCTGCTACTCTGCACTGAGGGAAGAGCGAAGGGGAGTGAAAGTGCTGGAATGATAGATGATGATAAGAGATTTGGTGAGTGCTTATGTACATGAAACAGTTGCCTCGCTAGAGCCATTCGTCAAGCTTGGTGTCCTGCAGAAACTTCAACAACACTTTAGTTGCACGCATTGAAGTTGCAGTGTAAGGTCATGGGCCGAGGATAGCTTCCTCCGACAGTGGTTGCCTGCCAACGCTGGCTAGGAAACTTTCCAACGTCCTTCGCTCCAGCATATATGCTGGGCAATAGCACAGTATGTGTTCCAGTGTTTCAGGCATCTGGCAATGTTCACAATCAGGGCTGTTCGACTGGCCGATGAGGTGCGCGTAGCGACGGGTGAAAGCAACGCCCAGCCGAATCCTGTGTATCAATGACGGTTCGCTCCGCTGCATTATCCTTTAAGGTTCTCTAGTGCTAGGCAGAACTGAACCCGTGCCACACGTGGTGCTTACGGCGGTGGTGCTTAATGGCCCATAGTGCACAGTAGGAAGCTCAACAGAGCAGCCCGGCTTCATACACGTTTCGGCGTTGACAATACGGTTTGCCGCTACACTGCTTCAATGCTAATCGCTTTAGTTTCGATATTCACAGTAAGGTGAGTCTGGCCGGAATTTTTTTTCTTCGAAAGATTAATGGTATCGAACTCTACGTACACGATGTCTACATATCTACATAGGACCCCTACTAAGTGCCGCTTCCAGATGGAACTGCAAGGAAAATACGAGTACTTAAGCTTTTGAATGTGTCTCTTGTAGTGATTGAGTAGGCATCTGAAAAACAACACACTCACACACCTTAAGCATCGTGTTAATGCTTTACCCGTGATGCTTGTGTCCCCTCTACGCATGCAACATTCTTGTTGCGATAATTGTGTATTCGATTTTCTTGAATATACGCACTGGCCCGCAAACAGTCTAGGCGCGTGCTCACCTTACTTATCCGAGAAATGAGCCACCATTGTTTGTTCTTATATCGTTTGTGGGAGGGCAGGGCCTAATCAAGTGTCGATACCACATTTAACCGCTGTGCCTGTAGTCTCTTCTTTTTTCTCCCCCAAAGAACCAACACAGCTAAACTTCAAAGTGTTGGCACCAAATTTTCCACATTTGCCCTCTCGGAAGGCAAGCAAAGAAGAATAACCGAACAAACAGCCAGAAATTGTGACTTTGGAGGCAACCATAAATGTGAGATCACTTTTGCACTGCATGACGAACGCACAGCCCAAGAGATCGCAAGCGATTAGCGGGAACTCTGCGCCTTGCTAAGAGTAATGTGTACGCATTTTATCTTCAAGAAAACACGCGTACGCGTTTGAGAAATTTTATTGCCACGTTTCCTGTGGAGACTGAGAAAAGTACTGCCATGGACAACTGCTTACAATGTCACGTTGGTGGTGGTGGTGCCCGCACTCCACATGGTCGTGTCCGACTGATAGAGGACCACGGTGTAAGCGATAATAGCGCTTGTTATCTGCAATGGTAAATAGAAATGTCAACCAGTGAACAAAGATAGATTGCGTACAATGGTGCAAGTGTTCTGTTCATGGTGAGAAATAAAGATAAGTTGCTCAATCTTTTTTTATGTTGAATTGTGTTAACACATTGTGGGGTTTCACGTAAGTTCACTGCACAGAATACCCCAGTTGAGAAGAGTGAATAACTACTCTAATGAGGTGCCCTTCCTTCCTTCCTTTCTTTCTTTCTTTCTTTCTTTCTTTCTTTCTTTCTTTCTTTCTTTCTTTCTTTCTTTCTTTCTTTCTTTCTTTCTTTCTTTCTTTCTTTCTTTCTTTCTTTCTTTCTTTCTTTCTTTCTTTCTTTCTTTCTTTCTTTCTTTCTTTCTACGAGTGTCCTTTTCACGGCGAGAAACAAAGATGAACGAGTTGTTCTAATTTTCGTGATGTGCAATGGTGTTAAGACTTTGCGAGGTTACCCTTGGGATCATGGCACAGATTATTTCAGCTACTTAGACTGATTAAATGATATAATGAGATGTTCTAGCCTTCTTTCGTTTTTCTGAGTGTGGAAAACAGTGGGCCAGTGCCAGTAGTTATTAACGTGCCTTTCTTTAGTTTTTTTTTTGTTCTGACACCCTTTAGCTTAATACCCGAAGTACACTTACACTTAACAGTGTGCAGGGCAGGTTTGAGGAGCCATGCGCGCACAATATAGCTGTGGAAAGGTGGCGTATTCAGGCGCCACTGCACGCAGTTTCGCCAAATCTTTTATTCGTTCACTTATAGTAGGCGTAAAGCTATGAAGTGCAGTTAGCGCACTCACCTATTATCCGATATACAGTGAAAGCTCGTTAATTCGAACTTCAATAATTCGAATTTATGGATAATTCGAACTGTACGATTTGGTCCGGCCAAGCTCCACAGAAGTCTATGTATAAAAAAGTCCGTTAATTCGAACGCGAGAAGGTTCCCTCACGGATAATTCGAACTACGCTCGCCTGGCACACGGCCAGAGAAACACGCCTACTGCCTACACACAAGGCTGTATTGCCTCCGAAACGGAGAGAACGGCGAGAGAAGGCAAAATCAGAAAAAAATCTAACCTGCACGGGGTGAGCCAGAAGCCAGCAGCGGCTGCCGCCTCTCCGTTCTACGTAACCTCCGAGACTTCTTGCCCGTTGCGAATCTCGGAGGCTTTACAAATCTTGTACAGCTGCTAATGTACTTGATTCGCCAAAACACAGCGAATCAAGTACGTCGCAGCTGCGCTTGCAATCAAGAACCAACGAATCAGGGCCTTCGCCACCTTCACATGTTCAGCGTCTTTGTCTCGGCAGTCTTCATCGGTTGTGCACCTCTGTTTTCAGATTAGGAGGTATCGGCCATCGCGATTCATTGTGATGGTGTTAAGCCTCCGCTAACGTTCGTTTCGGTGGACATCGGTGGTGGAGCACAGTCGGACCCAGAGCTTCGACTTGAAGATGGCGTGTGCCCGCAGCAAACGCCATCACTTTCTGACATACCCTACTGCTCCCAAATCGCAGCGTACTGTTGCTCTCCTTCACTTTCGTTAGTTCTAACTTTCGTTAACTCGAACTCAAGCGGCTTCCCCTTGCGGTTCGAATTAACGAGCTTTTACTGTACTTCACATGACGTGATTATCGACTATATGTGGGTTAATGTCCTAGACAATGTGAAATTCCACCATTGTTTCGCTTTCCGCCACATTTATTCTCCGAGTCAATCAGTGAGGGCGGCACCATCGTATGTGAGCCAATCAGAGCTGTGAAGAAGGCGTATTTGCCAATACAGCGAAAATTGACTGCAGCTAGTATGATAATCTGTCGCTCATTATAGACATTTCATTTAATATTCGGGGTGGACGCCTGTGACACAACAGTTCCCAAACTTATAATGCCGTGAGAATAAATCGCCCACTCACATCCGTGGTCTCAGTGCACGAGTGAGGAAACATACAACTTCGTTCTGTCGGCAGGAACTGACACGAGAACAGCTATTTACGGTGTACTTCGGCTCTGTATGGTCAGTGACGACTCTGTTATGACAAAACAAGTATGAAGAATAAAATAGTGAGGAGCTGAATGCTACAACTCCTTTATTGCCTAAGCCTGTCAATATGTAATACTTCTGTAACACTTTTGCGTAAAATAAATATATATTCTTGGTATTATACCTGTAATATCGTGTTACATTGTATTATTTTTGTATTATCAAATTGATGTTATTTCATTATGAAATATATTATTCCTTTTTGTTGCTTTGCATTATTCTACTCTGCTGCCTAATCATGCTATCCGTTTTATGTACTACCTGACAGGAGGTACGCTTACTCTCTTGTGCTTTGGGACTTCCTTCTCTATCTCCATTTATGTATTACAATTAATAACACAATAAAACATGCTTCTGATTCTCAGTTGATTGGTTAGTACAGGTGTAAGCACGAGTGCAAGAAATTAGAGTATAACCAAAGAGGGGGCAGCTTAGTCTGTTCATTTCGACTAGAGAACGCATTTTCATCAAGGTGAAGACGGTTCCCTGTGCCTCGAATAGAAATGAAGCGAAGTTCATGTTATTCGTCAAAGGTAACTTCGAATAACACGCAATTATCACTGCTGTAGGAGGCAGTAGGGTGAAAAATATGCCACTAGGGAGACCTCCTAATCTCAAGTCTGCGATATGTAGTACACACAGGAGTCAGTTGTAAGTTGGTAATAGTAAATAGAAATCAGCCTAGTATAGACTCGAATCAAACTGAAACATGTTTTACAGCGGCTGAATTGCAGTTTAGTTTAGCTTCTTTTGATTTTGTGAAGACGTGCAGGATGTCTCGCTGCGTGGGACTTTCACCTGTTACTTACCGACACGACTAAGGGTGGGCCAACCTTGAAGAAACCGAGCGCCGAGAACCTGAATTCCTGGTGAATGCACGTGTGACGGAACATCTCGATCTGCAAAAGGTGGACGTGGTGTGTCAGTGCTTAGAAGTACACATTGAGTTTCGCTGGTTCGCACGAGCTGAATAGTGTCAGCACCAAGAAGGATGCGTTGAGTTCAGCTATTTCATAGTAGCTCACTGGTTAGTTGATTTGAGCTATGTGTTAGGGAAGTGTCAGTGGCTGTTATCCTCTCCCCACCCCTTCTGCATCGGGGAAAATGCATACGACGCTCAGATTGGCCGCTGAAGTTTGTACAATGTTGGTATTCACGTGAGGGATCTAGCTCGCACGTATTCCCGATTTTGAAACATGAGAACATCGTACGGCAGCAGCGCTGGTAGCAACATCTGACGCTTGTTGAACCACACTGTATTGGGAACTTTTTTTTTATTAGACACATTCCCTCCCTGCGAAAAGAAAGTAAGCGTCGTTACTTACCCCAGTGATTCTTGTTGCCGAGTCTACGTCAGCAGCTAAATATGATCTGGTCTTTTAAATATCTTTTTGTGTGCCCTAGTTGAACTTAGCGTCACAAAATGGCACCGTGAGCTCTCTGCCTCTTCAGCAAAATTGATAAGATCAACTTGACTGCAGTCGATATTGGTAAGAGACGATTGAGTATTGGCTGAAGAAAAGCAGGGAAGAGATTGATAGACCCGCATTCAAGTGTAGGTAACGGCACGGTATAGTGATAGAGGTTTTAAACAAGAAAGTTGGAATTGAGATCAGATAGGCAAAATGCTAGATAGCGATAGATGAACTAACACCTGGATAAATCAAGCAGACTAGGGTATAAATTACGCCCTCCCCCCTTCAAAGGTAATGCCAATAAACATGATGATCATCATCAGCGTCATCATCATGTCTCCGGTGTTTCGGTATTCCGTAAACAGTGAACCGATGCGCTAAAACTCTTTTTGCGAGGGTACCTGCTAAAACACTTACTTTTTTTCTGGTGTCCCGAGTATGGTTCACTGAAACAAGTATCTTGGTTAGCTCAGTCCAGGTCTGCTTCGCCTGTAAAAGAGGAATTCTTTTTGTGTGTGCCTCTGTGAGAGTAAAACAACAAATAGAAGAACAACATATGTGCGAATTGTAGACAATGTTCTTTTTATAAGTTCAAAGATTTCTTGAAGTTAGGGGTGTAGTTACTGAATTACGGTTTCATACACCACCACAAACAACAACATGAAAGCCCTTACGCGCTTCAAAGAATAGCTTGAGAGCAATATATTGCATTACAACCATAATAGACGTAATAGTTAAGGCATAGAGGGCTCCGCGCACGCCTAACCACTGCAATGAAAAAAACGCGGATGCATGTTTGCGACAATACATGCACACAATCTCAGTGTTGCCCTGCTAAGTAGGAAATTGAGCGCTACAATGCGATTCTGTAGTCGCTCGCATTTCGCCATATTGTGAAATTCAACGTCTCATCATATCTAGCTGTGATTCGTTCGAAAAAATGCCATAATTGGGGCAATTTGTTAATATGACAGATCTAACAACCAGGGACGTGCGCTAACGACTTTCACGTCTAGAATGAATCGTGCGCGTAAATTGCTTGGAATTAAGACAAGTATGAATGTGCACGTGCGTGTGAAAAATACTGAATAGTACCTGTTTGCTTGGCATCACAGCGCAGAGTGCCACGATCACCATCTGGGCGCAAAGGGCGACGCAGCCAAGGGCGTTGATCAGACTGACCTCGGGTCGATGAAGCTGCTTGATGACGAAGTAAGTCCACGGGGCTGCTACCAGTAGGTTAAGTGGAACTACGATGAACAAGGACAGGCCGAACGCATTCTGGTACTTCCAAAAGACTTCCATGACCTCGTAGAACAGCCTGTGAAGGCCATCAACGTCCAGAGTTTCCTGGAAGGTTTGCTCCGTTTCCTCGAGCGCAACTAGCATGTCCCTGAGCTCGTCGTTGATGGCGTGTATGTAAGCCGCCAGCGCCTTGCTGTAGAAGGCGATCCAGGTGTACGTTATCGTGCACGCCGTCTGTCCGTGGAGCAGCACGACGACGCCGTAAAAGATGTTCCAAGCCAGCATTTCCCGAGTGTATTCAGCGAACAGAAACAGCAGGGGCACGATGGATACAAACAAAACAACGGCTGAGGTTATGTTGAGGACGACGATCCAGAAGGCGGATGTCTTCAAGCCCAAGGACGTTGGAATTGGGAGTCGTCGTTCCAGGTGACCGAATCTGTTGGCCAGACGCGCAAGCCTAGGGGCCCGTTCGATCATGGCGCAGAAGTTGAAGAGCTGTATGATGAGCGTGCGCGTAGAGTAGGCGAGCGTGACCGCTTTCTCGATCGACTCGGTGTCGTCGAACATCTTGAGCACTTCGTACGAGTCGTAGGCGAAGACGGTGATGAGGACAATCCAGCTGGCGACCGCGTAGAACGCGTACGGGCTACGACGCTTGCAGACGACGTCGTCATGACAGGCTGCGTTATCGTCTAGCGCTTGTTGCTTGTTTAGGAAGCTGTAGCCCAGAAGCCTGTGGTAATAGTTGACGACGTGAAAGGACTCGAAGAATGTTGTCGGTCTATCAGACGGCGACGGGGTCGGACTGCTTGGAGCAGACATCTGTTCGTGCAGGCTGTGAGGAATGCCTTCGCATCAGTTTGGTCGCGTACCAGCCGAAGCGGGGAAATAGATTCTGACCTGCTTCGACACTTATGAGCGACCTCTAAATCATAGGTGACTGCTCTCGGGAGCAAAATACTCTTATATACACCCAGACAGAGTCGATAAGACCTTAGCCTGATGCTTCCACGTGGAAGCTCGAGGTCATTGACCATTAGGATGCAATCTGCTCAGCTTCATATCCGGTGGGTGCATAAATCCCGTTGCGCCCACGTGGAGTAGTCATTATAGCTGCAACACTAGCACGCAGTTAATGGCGCCAGACTGTCGCCACGTGTTGGCTATTGTCGGTTCAGGGTTTGTGATTCTTGCGAGGCTGTGTTTTCGCTCGCAGCCTCTTGCTTAAGAAATAGTACGCAAGAGATAGATTCTTGTCACTGCTTGCTTTATTTTCTCAGGCTGCATGTTACAGACTTATGGACGTGAAGATTATGATGGTTCTCTTGACTCTAACGGCGTTTTGCACTTGTAATTGTTTGCGCAATGAGGTGACCTTAGTCTGGACTCGACAACAAGAGCTTTCGGCATACAATGTGAATGTGGAAAATAATTCATTTTTCGTTTGTCTTGGCAGTGCAATGGTGCGCGGAAGGGGGATGTGCTGCGTTAGGGTGTTTCCGCTTTCATGTACAGTCGCGGACAGAATATTATGGACCATGAAATCTAAGAAAAAGCAGAATATCTCCGCAACCTCACAACGCAATCTGGTATTTGCATTTTGGACCTCGACTAGAATATGCTAACAACGTTGTCGTGGGCTGTTTTACTGGTTACTGCTACAGGCTGCTCGGGAATTGAACGTTTTCGGAGATACCGTGGTCCATTTTATTCTGTCCGCGACTGTACAGTAACGGGGAAATGAAACTCGAACACGAAATTGCAAAGTAGAACAGCTTTTGCAGCTAATAACCTGTGAGCATGGCTTGAGACCGTTACTTATTTGATCGACAAAAATGGTAAAAGTTTCACACTAAGTGCGCAAGCCGAAATTACACGGTCTTCATACGCGTTGGTAAAAGAATAAGCGAAAAAACACGCTCCAGTTAGCCCTAACCTGACCGTATTTCAATCATCAACGATATTACGGTGTGCACACTTTATTGCTAGCAGTGGCATGTGCTGGCTGCGAGGATATTAAGCTTCCTAATTATTCCCAAGTTTTGTGGGCTCTCGCGCTTGACAGTGAATCACGAGCGTTTGCCGTTTTTCCTGACCAGTGGAATCGATGGAACGCGTAGAATACTTAGCGATGAAAATAATTCGTTCTATGCTGACATCTCAAAAGGTGCGTTTAACTTTTGGTTACGAATGATTAGTGTATTTTTCTTTCTTAAAAAGGAATCTGTTGTCTATGTCGGTCGGCTACACGAGCTATCTGTTGAGACAATACCTGAGACAAAATCACTTCTGCTTTCAAACTTGCAATAAAATGCGGCACAATACTATTGATACAGTTATATATGACGTGGTTGATCACGGATTAACCTTCGATAGGCATCTAACTAGCGATAACTAGCGATAATTGTTGCGTCTCCCTCTTGTGTCTACCAGAAACACTTGTTTCTTTCATAGTTAATAACGCACGTCGCGAGTTGCAGACCTAAAAGTTAGTGCACATAACTACTCTAAATGCAAGAAACGAAGACAGGCCACCCGAGAGGAACTTAAGAAGAGAAAATAAACCCAAAAGCAAATATATATGATAGAAAATAACTCATTTTTAAAATCTTTCGCCACCCTGAATAGAAACGTTTCAAAACTGCCGAACGAATATTATTACGAGAGGACAGAATTAAGAAGATAAAAGTGCGCCGGATGAAAACGATGCTGGGCGATCTCTCAGTAGCAATGTTGTTTACATGTGCACTTGGCATGTATTGTAAATAATTCGCATACAGTCTGTGTACCTTTCCAGAGCAGCTTGCTCGTAACTAAAGCAAATAAATGCTCAGATACCTGCTTCTAAATGCCTTGTAGTTGCCTTATTAGGGCTAAATGTGCAAGTGAAGTGTGTTGGTTTTAAAATTGTCGTACGTCAAGCTTTCGATGAGAGGTTGGTAAGTATATCACAAGCCGAACAGGGAGTGAACATCTAAATGTGCAAAAGAAATAAAACGTTGTGTGTGAGGAGACGGCGTAGAAATGACCGGGAATCTATTGCTGGTGTAAAAATATACTGCTAGCATGAACAAATTCGCAGACATACAACAAAATTTAAGAGAGAGAGAGAGATAAGATAATGTAGAGAAACGCAGGGAGGTTAACCCGAGGTAGTTCCGGTTGGCTACCCTGCGCAGGGGGAAGGGTTAAGGGGGATAAAAAGAGAAACAGAGCGGAAGAGGGAGATAGAAAGAAAGAGAGACAAGCACGAACAAAGCGCGTACAGTAAAGAGCGGTAGGGGGCGGCATTCTTAGAGTCTGTCGTGAAGCCCCGTAGACCATAGGAACCTTAATAACGCAAGTAAGGCCTTCAACGCGGATGTTCTTTCGGAGCATTGATCTAAAGCTTTTGGTTCTGATAGTGGACGATTGTCCAACTAACAAAATTTAAAAAAACAACCTAACAAAATTTAAAAACTAACAAAATTAAAAAAAAAAACGCATCCCTGTGTCTCCGCTTTGACTACTAACACAGACATGATCCAAGCTAAGGAGCGAAGTTCAGTTGCCGATGGGCTTTTAGCTGCAGTCGAAGCAGCGCCCAGATCGCAGTTTATTAAGCATGGCCTCCGTGATTGCACGCGTCATACATAGGGCATGCATGGCCTCCACGATTGACAGTGTGCCCAAGCTCGGAGGCCATGTATCAAGCATGGAGTTTCGTGTGAGAACTACCACAGGGAGCTCTGGCGCTGCGAACCCTCCGCTACCATGGCAATGATGGTTAGTGCATGGATTTGTCTAATCTTCGTGAGTAAACTTTACATCTTTCTAAATATATAAGCAATCACACTTTTCTGAACGTGCGAAGGTAATAAGTCCCTTCGCACACACATGGTCATAGCGAATTATTAGTCTCAAAGCGCAGTTACATTGAAATTGATGAGCTTGCAAAGTAGCACAGCCATTTGAAGCCATAACGACGGACTTTAGGCATATTCAGTTTCACGTTGATATCGCGAAAAGAAAATTAATATAAAAGGACTACCTATTTGTTCCCAGCAGCTCGCGACCCTCTCGATAATACGTATATGTCAACATCGCGGTAGCAGCAAGGGCTGCCGAGTCTTACAGTTCCTTGTCACACGACTGCAAGTATACGCTTTAAGAGTGATAACTCTTACGAAGGCTCATCTTTTCTCATTTCTATAGGTAAACGACGTTGCTTACATCAAAGAAAAGCAGGAATCGCACGGGATTGAATGTTTTCATCATTCTCCATCTGGATTTATTTTAGCATCGATGCTATTAATATTTACCTGGACCATACGCACAACCTAACTTAAGCACAAGCCAAGTTATAAATGCTGTGTAAGTTTTCTCTTACTGACGCAAAGTTTAGGGCTCACATTACTTATAACGTAAATTACGACTATTTAGGGCGAAATAGCAAATTATAGGTACCTTATCAATTTTCAGGGCAAAGACTGATAGTTACCTTAGAAGTGCGAAAATGTACACATCTATAGTTGTAAAACCTTGTGTAGAGTATAGTGTTGTCCCCCTGCAAAACTACATACATGCATTACTGTGTAAGTGTACCATAATTGTTAATGTTCTGCAACGTCAGAGTTATCAAATACTGTTACATTGGTTAATCGCCAGATGCCAAGAATATCTTAGCTCGAGTCACTCTGTTACGGCTTGAGCCTCTGAAATTAATGACGCGCCTTGGCTCAACTTATGACATCGCGAAAACCAAGCTATGGGTGGGGCGGGGGGATAGGGTTATTCTGTAAGAGTCCACCTAATGGACTGTGCATTTCGGTCGCTGCTGATTGGCTAGGGCCGCTCGTCTCCTCCTCTCTCGTACAGCTGCATCCAATCAGGAGCGGCCGAAATGGACAGTCCACTAGGTGGACTCTTACAGAATGCCCTCCCCCCTGGTCTGTATAAGTGCCATTCTGTACTAGCACGTTACAGAAGATTCAGTGGACATAGTTTGATTATTTTTGTAGGCAACTCGCTCCATAGTTTGACACCATGGTTTTGTACTATAATATCATCCGGCTAAATCAGTAAGCAATAATTAGGGGTGCCCCGCCGGTAATACTGCGGAATCGATACGAATAAGAATGTACGGAGAAATTTGGCTTCCACTACTGATTTCCTCAAATGGAGCAGACAAAGAAACAACATGGCATTGTTAAAGGGGCCCTCAAACACTTTTTGAACACAGTAACAAAAAGTCACAGGTCTGTCGTAGAGGCTGCTGTGCGTATGTGAGCTAAATATTATTGCACTGCAAGAATCAGGAAATTTACATTCTCCCCTAAATTTAGTACACACAGCGAAAAATCGCTTGATGACGCTTCCACACTGTGGCCATGCAGCGTCATGGAAAGCAGCTATACTCACCAACTCTACTGGCTGATTTCGTTATCGCGAGAACATTCTGAAGTAATACAAAATTGTCACTGTTGAGTTACATAAATGAAAAACATGCGTACGTCTGCGATATGAAAAAAAAAAAGCAGGAAAACCGTTCCATTATTTTGCACTACGCGCCGCTGCGTCTCTTGCACGTGGCCTCCGAGATGGGAGCGCCGGGCTGAGTATAAGCCTACTGCGGCCGCCACGGAATGGCGCTACGAGCCTTTTTGCTGCCGCAACGATGAACTTCTGTTCTGGGCTTTGCCCGCTTCGCTTCTCCGCTGTGTAGCTTCCGGCGGGATAGCGAAGAGAGAACGACAGACAGAGGCGGGTATCCGTGCGATAACTCCACTTATAGTTCAAGGATTGAAAAAACATTTTTTGGCATGAGATTCGTCAGACGACGTCCTTGAATAGTGAGACCATTCTATCATTAGTTATAGAAAAAATGGTTTTAGGGCCCCTTTAACATAATGAAGTCCTCTGAATAATATTTCTGCCTAAATTGCTTCGTAACAAATCTGCAGGCATACTCAGAAATGAGACAATTTTGATAAACTAAGTGCAAGTTATAGCAAAAAGATAAGAAAAAGAAACCCTCTAGCTCCATACACGACTTCAGAAACTGGCGGCTTACCATGTTAGCTCAATACATTTAGTTCAGAGGGATTAACAATACACAATTGCGGCGAACGTGCACTATTATCTATCTCTTTCTTTTTTCACCAACAATAGTGAAATAGTGAAACAACATGCACTAAAAATAGCGCTGATAAGATAACAGTGATCGATAAGCCATTCTCATTTTACACCATTTGACCGCAAACGAACATTGCAAAAAAAAAAAATGAACATCAGATACCTGAATCGAACACGACTTGAATAACGAAGGCAGATTGTTTGGTTAAGGCGTTCGCTACAAGCAGGGTTAGCGTAGCAGTACGGGTCAGCAATTACTCCGCTAGTACGTCTTTTTGGCTGCTCAGTGAAATGCGTTGATCGATTTCAACTTGTTTAGTGTCTCGCTAATACGTGCTCAGCAGACGTGAGACCTTGCGCACTACCCTGGGTCCTTCCAGGAACACTGTCTACTTCACACATGCGGGCGCAAATCCTGTTGCTTGCATTTTGTCAAGTAGAGTCCCTAGTAACGAAGAATATTGATTCGTATTCGAAATATTTCGGATATTCGCACGCCCCCTACTAACTATAATTGAAATCAGGATCTGTGGCAAATGTATGAAGTGTACGATTAGACGGCACGAGAATGACAGGTGGTGGTCACTTAAGCCTGAGTTATGTTCAGCGGCGCAGCTGGAGTGCTAGAAGAGCTGTTGTCTGATTGGTAGAGGATGACCGTATACGTTATGATGGCGCTTGCAATCTGAAAGAAAAAAGTAGCAACTCAAGCAACGCTTCGGCAAAGCGTTAAACACTGTTTTTGAGAAAAACAAAAATTAATTTTTATGAAGACAGTAAACAGAACATCTCACCGAGACGATTAACGGAGGACCAACTTTGAAGAATCCGCAGCCGGAGAAGGAGAAGTCTTGGTTCTGGCAGGTGTGACGAAACTCCTGAATCTGTACGAAAAAGAAGGAGACGTAGAGACAGAGATCTTTTAAGCCGTTACCTCGTCGTGCCGATAGAAACGAAAGAGAAAAAAGTATCCAAAACATGAGCATGAATAACAGAAATGTTTGTTCTTAGGAGCCACCCTTATCGCGGATACACATCAGCTGGCCTCGCGGTACCAGCCAAGCTCTTGTTATCCAGTTTTACCCTGTCATCAGCCGTACTCATCATTACTGTACACCAGTGTACTTACCAGCTGAATAAACTATTTACTGTTTACCTCAGGGTAAAGCACATGCCCTTAGGTAAGGAGTCTTAAAAAAAGCTGAATTATAGCAACTGTAGCAAGCATGTGTGCGATTTATAGCCTCATACACTTACTGAAATCGCTGATAATCGGTGTTTCAAGAAAACATTAAGCAGTAAGTTCCCAAATCTGTAAATTTGCACCCAGGACAGATTTCGCGGTTCTGTAAGCTGAATCTGTTAGAGAATCTCAAGCGGACAAATTTGACATACGAGTGTACAGGTTATGTAAAACTGGTATGGTTCTTGTGAGGGTATTGAAAAAGACCTGCTCACAAGTTATAGGCATATTTCACTGCAGTATTTAATGTCTTAGATGTCTTAATGAGTGCAGTTTACAGAATTCTGCTACGGCAGCTCACTTATGATACCCAGAGTTGTAAAATTGATGCTTCAGTTTTTTAGACCTTGCAATAAGCAAAAACATGTAAAATGTTTTAAAATATTGCACACGTGATGCCGAAGTTGTTTGCTGCGCACATAACCCAACGTACATACTTAATGACACATGTTGGCTACTAGGCCCGACGGTAGTCAGAAGCTAGTTTATCCAGGTACATAGCCAGTCACCCGTGCTGCCTGAAGGCAGCGGCCAGCCCATAACTAGCGGTGCAAGCGCAACTTCG
Source organism: Dermacentor albipictus (assembly GCF_038994185.2). NCBI lineage: Eukaryota > Metazoa > Arthropoda > Arachnida > Ixodida > Ixodidae > Dermacentor > Dermacentor albipictus. The sequence continues at coordinate 35,824,880 of NC_091830.1, read as the reverse complement.
GTCACTGGAGATGCGAGAGAGCGTAGACAGGCAACATATCGCAAAGTGGACAAAGCCTCCATAGAATGCTAACCGGATTAATGAAATGGACGATTTTAATATATCTCTGGCACACTTAATCGGAGGGCATTTGAGAGAGTCTCAAGACACATCTGTTGGTCTCACCGATTGTAGTCTACAGAAGAGGAGACGGAGAAACTAAAACAGCGTCCAAGCTAAGTACAAAAGCTGCATAAAAAAATTTCCTTTTCACGAACGGAAGGCTTTGCTGAGGAGTCTACGGCAAAAACATCAAGGGTATGGAGCACTTATGGCAGGCACGTGAAATTAAATATAGGTGCGTGTAAGTGCTCCTAAAATGCTTTGTAAATGAGTTGAACAGTACCGATATGTTCGATGTAGGTGGGAAGGCGAATGCTTGGTGGTGAATACTTCAAAAATTTCAGGATGCTTAAGCTTTGCCTGTAGGAGTGGAACGCGATAGCATTTAAAGATCCGTGACAGCTTCGCACACTTCCCGGCAACTGCAGCTTATGTAAGCGTAACGTTAACCGGGAAACTCTGGCGGCGAACGCTGTGCACAAAGGCGCGCTTTCTGGTAGAAATGCAGCGGAGACGAGTGCCATCTCGTGATGTTGCACAAAACCGGGCGCGCCGCTTTATGGCCTTCGAGATTTGAGCGTCGGCGGAGGCAATGGCCGCTCTATGAATAGTAGAAACGCTGGAAAAGGCCGTTCTGTTTTTTTGAGTTCCAGCGTAACAAAATCATGTTTTCTCGCATATTCAAATTACAATCCTATGCTATCATGTCGGTCGGTTGTGTATAAGTCGTGCTTCAAAATTTTTCTGGCGAATTTCACACTGAGAAACTAAATTTGTTCAGCAACTTCCTTGCGCCGCTTGGAGGGCCTGCGTGGTTGGGTTTGCATGGTATCAAATTCTTCTTGCCGAAACGATGGTCGACGCTGGACGCAGGACGCCGAATTTTCTGCGACATGTGGCCCTGAACACTATCGCGTTAATATATATATGTACGTGGAATTGTCCATGAACTACAGCGCCATTGAAAATCGATGTAGTAAAGCGGAAATGTTACGTACGTCGAGCGAGATTTTCAGCTGCAGCGGAGGAGATATCCCGTGCAAAGCACGTGAAATTGGTCGCGACAGTGCGGTGCGTCACACGATATGTGGGAGCCTTCACGCGAGAAAGGGTTTCTGGCAAGGCGGCCAGCACTCAAATCGTCATGGAAGGCCTGAAGGACACGAGCACGACGGCAGCGAAGCAGTACGGGCACCCAGCACCTCCACCACTTGTGACGTCACAGTAAGGTCCGCCTTTTACTGAGCCCGAGAGACGCGGCGAATGACCCTCGGCACAGTCCACTATGATGATGCGCCTACCCGCACGATGAAGAAGAAGGCACACACATGCTAATGATAATATAGAGATGATGAAGAAGTGCACAATAAATGCCCACAATACTCCTAATTCTTTCCGACGTCTCAGCATTGTTGTGTATAATAACACTATCACATTACTATTTTGCACAGACCTTACAATTGGTTCTTTTTGCCGCTACAGCGTTCAGAAAATGTTTATTTCAATAAGAGACGATACATTCAAGTTGACAAGCAAATTTATTCACCCGCAGGCACGCTTACAACTGTGTTGTGAACGTAAAGTGCAATATAAGGTATAGCACATGTTTGTTTACATCATACTTGATGTAAACAAAACAGATCAGCAAATGAAATAATAAATGGTGCCTGCTTGACACTGGCTTTGCCACACACAGCAGCACAACATTACAGCGTCCACGCAAAGGCATTATTGTCGGCCTCGAATTTATGAGAGACACCTGGGGCACATACAAATACAATCTCCACTCAGGCAAACAGAATTTGAGCATCAATCTGGCTGTAGGAAGACTTTGCCTCGGGAGACGGTAAGGTACCACGCAGACCAGCGGCGAAGAAACTCAGATTCACAGTGTTTGAAAAACTGCTCTTCAAGATGACCCCATACTATCACCCGTAGTTTTCGCATTCTGGGGACCACTCAGGTTGCGATATACTGTAAACAACTGTTGTACGAAATGGACGACCGTCTTCGGTGGAAAATACTAGCCTACAATACCAACAAAGTCGCTCTGGTAACCATTCTGGCTTTTGTGCGAGAATATATCCGTGATATCGCAATGCTAGAAAAAACCCCGAAGTAATAATGCATTCGTTTCTCGGCATACATCTTTTAAGCAAATACGTCTCGATAAACATTGCCAATGTGAAGGGAAAACAAATTGCACTCAGAATTGTCGTTTCGGTCGCTATATACCTTGACCCGTACGGGACAGCGCGACATGACGTCATAGGAGCGAGCGGTTCGCGGCGCCAAAAAAAAAAACAAAGAAAAAAAAATGAGGGGCGCGGTAAGGCATGAGTGCCTCAAAAAGGCAAGTAAACAATGAAAATGACGTAACATGCAAAATACTTCCAACTTCCCGCACGGCCTTTACGAGTTCCCCCGATGCAGACCCATTTATTAAGGTGATAACCTTAAGTGGCTCATACCCCGGATGACGAAGACGAAGACGAAGAAGTGCGGAACGGTAGATCTTGTTCTGTGGTTCTTCAAAGTTGTGCGCCTTCTGCATATCAGGAGCTTCCCCGAAGACGTCGTCCTCCAGAATGGAGGACGGAGGAGCTCCGCGCCCTCATGGCAAGGCGAGTCCCGCGGCGGTAGCCCTGTCCGTGGGAAACCGCGACATCACCGACTGTAGGCTTCCCGATTCATCTGACAGCTCAACAGCGGCAGAGATGGACTCGGACAGTGATTACACGCTACTCCGATCGCGCCACTTGAAGCGCAAGCTTCGCCGGACGTCAGCAGGCAGTGATTCTACTCATAACAGCAGATGTGACGAACGGGTCTTCTCCGTGGGCTACACCCCAACAACGGAAGGTACGAATATGAATTCGTTGAATAGACAATCAATGACCAAATACTTCGATCGAATAGCCTCAGGACATGTGAGAGAGATCCGCATTAATGCTCGGAAGAACATTCTGACGGTGGACGTGAATTCTCAGGCAGTATTGGAGGCTTTGAAAGGCATTCAAGTGGTTGGCAACATCCCAGTTCGCTCATTCCTAGCGTACGGCAAAGATACCTGCACTGGTGTGATATCGGATGTGGACATTGACATAAAGGATGACGGCCTGCGATCTCTATTATCGTCGACAGTGCGAATCCTCGACATCCACCGATTCGGCCGCTCCCGGTGCATCAAGTTGGTGTTCGAGTCAGACTCTTTGCCAGCATCGGTAAAAGTAGGTTATGTGAGGCACTCAGTGCGTCCGTATGTACCACGACCGTTACAGTGTCACAAGTGTTTCAAACTGGGCCACGTGAGTGCTGTGTGTAAGAATCCTACGTCGTGCCGAATATGTGGTGGTGCTCATCAGGTAGACTCCTGTGAGACTGACGCCATGAAATGTGCAAATTGCTCCGGAGCCCATGAAGCGACATCCAAGGACTGCCCCAAAATGGTAGAGGAGAGGCAAATTCTGAGAAAAATGGTGAGAGAGAACTTCACGCACAAGGAGGCTGCCGATTCCGTCCGCAAGAAAGGGCGCCCGTTGCGGCAAAGGCGTCGCCGCTCCCAGAGCAAGCCTCGGGGTAAAGAGGCACTTCCTTTGAGTACTTGGATGCAAACCGTGCCACAGAGAGAGCAAGGCCGGCACACACAAGATGCGCCTCCCCCAGTATCTCCGCGCCCGTAAAGGAATGAGGCGTCATCCAACGTGCGTCCAACCTCTTCGGCTATTGAGTGGCCTTCGCTACCACTGAGGGCTTCCGGAGGAGATACTCCTTTGGCGCTCCCCAAGTGCCGGGAGAGTACTGAAAGGCTTGGAAATGAAAAGGTGATAGACATGCTTAAACAGCTAGTAAACTCTATGCGTATATTACTCTCCGGATTGGCAACGCCAACTGCACTGTCGGTCGTGAAGGCGTTAGATGCTATGGAGCCGCTATTAGCGGCTCTAAAATAAGGGTATTAATCATGGCTCTCACGATAAAACACTGGACATTGGAACAGAAGATGCATCATTCTGTTATAATGCAATGGAATGCTCGAGGTCTATGCGGCCGCATGTCTGACTTTAGGCAACGAGTATTCAAATACCGCTTCCCAGTGATCGTGATATGCGAGCCAAATCTCACGTCGGAATTTCGCCTTTCCGGATACGTTAAGCTCTGGTCACGTGAAGATGGACCCAAGAGCAAAGTGTTAATGTGTATACGCAGTGACATGACGTTTGTGCGGAACGCGATCACTCCACATGACAGCAATGAATATGTGTGTGTGACACTAAAACATAAACTACATGTGTTTTCGATCATCGGCGCCTACATACCTCCTAGACAAGGACTTGAACTATCTTATCTATCCACTGTATTACAAAGCTCCCCAGGCCCTCATGTTGTTATTGGAGACTTCAATGCTCATCATCCTTACTGGGGAAGTGCTGCAATGAACTGTCGTGGTAGGAACTTGATGGACTTCATAGACAGTGAAGGTCTGGCTGTCATCAACGATGGATCTCCAACTTACATCCGCGGCACTACCTACGGAAGTTGCTTAGACCTCACTATTGTATCTCGGAGCCTCCTGCCCTTAGTCAACTGGTGCTTGGACATAGAAACGCATGGGAGCGATCATATACCAACATATGTACAGATGAAGTGGTTTGTGCAATCAACTCCACCTGCTGTACGCTGCACTGATTGGTCCACATTCTCTACATCTGTCGAAGAGTACTGCGGAGACATCACTTCACCATCTGATATAGAAGACATTATTGTATCATCAATGCAGAAGACAACTAAGCTCATCTGTGCACCTACATCCAGAACGGCGATTGATATTGAATATGAACGACTCCGAGCGATCCGTCGTAGAGCGGAAAGGAAGGTTAGGCGAACTCAATCGTCATTAGACCTTGTCTTATGTCGACGAGCTCAACGAAAAATACGGCGTCACCTCCAAAAAATGGGAAAACAACGGTGGAGGACCTTCTGTTCTTCTCTGGATCCTCGAAAGCCACTTTCTAGGATCTGGCAGGTAGTACGAAGCCTTCGTGCCCCTCCTCAGCAAAAACATCCTTTCCGTGCTCTAGCACTTCACCAATGTCTGACGGAAGTGCAGGTTGCCGAAGACTTCTGTAAGAGAGTCACCCGTACTGATCTTACAGCATGTGCAACATTGGATCGACTCGTGCTACCTCCTAAAGATGACCGTCTTGACCTTCCTTTCACGATGCCGGAATTGGAAGCTGCACTAGCTGCGTCTAGACGATCTTCTGCCCCTGGACCTGACGGTATTTCGTATACTGCTCTGTGCCACCTTGGGATGGAAGGTCGTAAAGTCCTGCTGTCATACTATAACGCCACGTGGTCAACCAGTACAGTCCCGAAGCAGTGGAAAACCAGCCGTTTGGTGGCCCTCCTAAAGCCGGGAAAATCGCCTTACGAAATGTCATCTTACCGGCCAGTAGCTTTAGCTAGCTGTGTCGGTAAGGTGATGGAACGGATGGTACTCACTAGACTAGAATGGTTCATGGAAAAGAATGAGCTTTATCCTGAAATGATGACCGGATTTAGACGTGGCCGGTCTGCAATAGATGGGGTCATTGGTCTCGTGTCCACGATCGAACAGGAAAAAAAGCGCCACCAACTTGTAGGAGCAGTTTTCTTAGACATCAAAGGAGCTTATGACAATGTACTGCACGAAGCCATTCTTGATGCCCTCAGTAATCTAGGCATCGGCGGCCGTCTCTACATGTGGATTGCAAATTACCTAGATGGTCGTACAGTCTTCATGTCCACGAATGCTGGCGAAACGACAAGACACGCTGTGGTCTGTGGAGTGCCTCAAGGAGGAGTTCTCAGCCCGACCCTTTTCAATGTTGCCCTTATTGGCCTTGCGGAAATAATTCCTGATACAGTACGCATCAGTACCTACGCAGACGACATATGCATATGGGCATCCGCAGTCACGCGACCACAAATTCGTGCCAGATTGCAGCGAGCTGTTTCTTTAACGTCTCAGTACCTGCAGTGCCAAGGACTGCAACTGGCCCCAGACAAGTGCGCTGCGATAGCGTTCACACGGAAGCTTATGTGTTGGTATCCAATTATGATCAATGGAAATGCCATCCCATATGTCACCCACCACAAATACCTCGGCGTTGTCATTGACCGTGGTGTTTCATGGTCGAAACATGTGGCAATGTTGAAGAAAAAATTAACTGGGCTTGCTCAAGTTTTTCGCTTTCTGGCCGGTATGAAATGGGGTCCATCTGAGCATTCGCTACTCCGGCTGTACCAGGCTCTCTACGTCGGATACATTCGGTATAGCCTGCCAGTTTTATCAAGTATGAGCCCGTCATGTTTGCGTACGCTGGAAAGTGCCCAGGCGCAGATGCTGAAAACATGTATATTGAAAACATGAATATTGTCTCACCTGTTCTCTCACTTCTGGTGTGTGTTCTTGGGAAACGAGGAGCTTGGTAAGAACGTCCCAGGTTTTCTTGGCCTGTGTAAGAAACGTGAATCGTTGTAAGCCACGACGAGATGTTGTGCCGAGAAAAAGCATTCTCACTTTGAAATTAACGATCGCTAAATTGGCGGAAATGACTAAAAGACAAAAATTTAAGCTGGCCCAACAGTGGCCCTCGCAGCCTGGTACTGAGATGGGAATTTTGATGACAAATGTAATTTGTTCACCTTTCTCAACTAAGACGCGTATTCTATCGCACACGTTACGTGTGTAAATGTAACGTGTAAATTTTTACAGGTAAATTATATATCGGAATCCTTATATATAAGAACAGTATTTAAACAACTAAACTGGGCTATATGCAATCTGAACATTTGCCACTGTCCGTTTCTCTCCCTGAGCGCTGCAATGTCTCAAACTTCTCATATATTAAAGGGTTCAAAGGCACATTCCAAGATTCACCACCAGCAGTTATTACTTCGGAGTTGGTAGCGCTTATATTTTGATTAGCCTAGACTGGAAGCCGCTAGCGTTGCGTAATGATTGCGCCAAAAGTTCTTGCTCGAGATTTCCCAGAATCAAGCCAACAGCATTAGAAAAAGGACGATCACTGTCATAGGGCCAAATTAGCCTATTTGAATGCTAATTTTCTTGACTCGTGCTATTTCTAGGCACGTATTTCTACGCATAGGGTTGGTTCCTCAGGTTACTTTTTGTGAATTATTAAAGGCATTACCAGTTCTTTGATTTAAATTGTGTCTAAACATCTTTGTAGAGCAGTGTTTGCGGTTCACACTTGATATATAACCTTTTCATTGTATTTATACTAACTTTAAAACTTCTTACTTCCATCCTAGTTGGTTCTGCATGCAAAACGACAACTAAAACATTTTCTGAAACATTAAATTCAGTTTTCTAGTTCAATGCGGTTATTTTTTTTTCATTGCGTGGCTATTTCGTGAGCGCTATGGCTTTTGAAATGATGTTGGTTAATGCAGTTTTTCTCCAATGTTTAAGAACGTAACCACTTTTCAGTAATGCCTTCTTGGCATTTTAGGTATCACTAAGAACTAACGCTTAACTAACAATGAAACTGACCATATAACTATGTAAATCCTAGCTGCACGTAAGCATGATATCAGTACGCGGTGCTTGCGTATACCTCCTTGTACGGGTGCATAGGGCAGACACACACGAGCAGCATTTGCACGCACAGCCCAGCGAATCCGACAGCACTGGAGAGACCGAATAGAGCTCGGTCCATCTCTTTAAACACCCAGTATCCCCACGGTGCCGCCAGAACCAAGTTCAGGGGAAATATTAGGAGCAGGAACTTCCCAAGTATCTGGTCGCACAGTTCAAACACGTCCGTGACCCGAACGAAGATGCCGTGTATGTGTTGAACACTTCGCGCGTCCTCGAAAAAGCCACCGGAGTCCAGGGCGTGTTTCAGCTCGCAGTTTATGGAAGCCAGCAACGCGGCGAACGTCTCCGTGAAGAACATCGCCCACGTGTACGCAACCAGACACGAAGCTTGGCCGTGTACCACATTAACGACCAGGTAACAGGAGTTCCAAATGAGCTGAACGTTCGAGAGCTCTTCGTTGAGCAAGTACAACAAAGGAATGATGGATAAAACAAGCGCCACTGTGAGGACGATGTTGATGACGATGAGGTTGCGAGCGGTGCCGCTGAGGTGAATGGGGAAAGTGAGCTGGGCTTCGAGGTCGGCGAAATCTCCGGACGCCCGGATTATGCTCGGCGCTTGAGTGAAAGCCAGTAGAAGGGAGCACACTTGAACCGATATGGTCCGAACCGAATACACGATCGTGGTCGCCTTGTCGAGGACTTGGTCGGGGTCGAACATCTCGACCGCCTCGGAGGCGTCGCAAGCGAAGACGCCGATGATGACGAGCCAAGTGGCTGCTACGTAAGCCGTGTAAGCACTGGGTCGTCGCGTCAACGTGAGACGTTGTGCACCGTTGGCGAAGTCGTTGCCGACGAAAGTGTAGCCTAGACATCTGTAGAAACCGTTGAGAACTCGGAATTCAGAGAGGTACACAAGGCTAGAGGAGGATTTCACTGTCGACTCCATCGTGGTGTATGCCAGCACATCTGCACAAAGCTTTAAGCAAGGCGCTTCGCTTTCAACGGAGTGAATAGTAGGACACCTAGTGGGGGCCTCCTGTGGACTGCGGTGCGACTTGCTCTGGCATAAGAGTTGCAAGAGGTCGCTTGGACGAGGGCCATTGCTAATGCATGCCGGCGCTGCCGTAGCTTCACTGCTAAATAATAGCGCGCTAGCGACTCGTTAGGGCGTTAACGTTGGTGTGTAGTGTCCATTTA